>NC_084620.1:10258274-10533274 GCF_033978795.1 Nerophis ophidion
GTCACTTAAATGCTCAAAATGGCCAGAAAAAGAGAACTTTTATCTGAAACTCGACAGTCTATTCTTGTTCTAAGAAATGAAGGCTATTCCATGCGAGAAATTGCTAAGAAATTGAAGATTTCCTACAACGGTGTGTACTACTCCCTTCAGAGGACAGCACAAACAGGCTCTAACCAGAGTAGAATAAGAAGTGGGAGGCTGCGTTGCACAACTGAGCAAGAAGATAAGTACATTAGAGTCTCTAGTTTGAGAAACAGCCGCCTCAAAGGTCCCCTTCTGGCATCTTCATTAAATAGTACCTGCAAAACACCAGTGCCAACATCTACAGTGAAGAGGCGGCTGCGGGATTCTGGGCTTCAGGGCAGAGTGGCAAAAAAAAAGCCATATCTGAGACTGGCCAATAAAAGAAAAAGATTAAGATGGCCAAAATAACTCAGACATTGGACAGAGGAAGACTGGAAACAAGTTGTTGTGGACGGATGAATCCAAGTTTGAGGTGTTTGGATCACAAAGAAGAACGTTTGTAAGATGCAGAACAACTGAAAAGATGCTGGAAAAATGCCTGACGCCATCTGTTAAGCATGGTGGAGGTAATGTGATGGTCTGGGGTTGCTTTGGTGCTGGTAAGGTGGGAGATTTGTACAGGGTAAAAGGGATTCTGAATAAGGAAGACTATCACTCCATTTTGGAACGCCATGCCATACCCAGTAGACAGCGCTTGATTGGAGCCAATTTCATCCTACAACAGAACAATGACCCAAAACACACCTCCAAATTGTGCAAAAACTATTTAGAGAAGAAGCAGGCAGCTGGTATTCTATCGGTAATGGAGTGGCCAGAGCAGTCACCAGATCTGAACCCCAATGAGCTGTTGTGGGAGCAGCTTGACCGTATGGTAGGCAAGATGAAGCCCATCCAACCAATCCAACTTGTGGGAGCTGCTTCTAGAAGCGTGGGGTGCTATTTCTCCAGATTACCTCAACAAATTAACAACTAGAATGCCAAAAGTCTGCAATGCTGTAATTGCTGCAAATGGAGGATTCTTTGACGAAAGCGAAGTTTGATGTAAAAAAAAAAAATCACATTTCAAATACAAATCATTATTTCTAACCTTGTCAATGTCTTGAATCTATTTTCTATTCATTTCACAACGTATGGTGGTGAATAAGTGTGACTTTTATGGAAAACACAAAATTGTTTGGGTGACCCCAAACTTTTGAACGGGAGTATATATATATATATATATATATATACATATATATATATATATACATACATACAAAAGGGTGGAGTGCCATCTCCGGGTTGGGGAGGAGACCCTGCCCCAAGTGGAGGAGTTCAAGTACCTAGGAGTCTTGTTCACGAGTGGGGGAAGAGTGGATCGTGAGATCGACAGGCGGATCGGTGCGGCGTCTTCAGTAATGCGGACGTTGTATCGATCCGTTGTGGTGAAGAAGGAGCTGAGCCGGAAGGCAAAGCTCTCAATATACCGGTTGATCTACGTTCCCATCCTCACCTATGGTCATGAGCTTTGGGTCATGACCGAAAGGATAAGATCACGGGTACAAGCGGCCGAAATGAGTTTCCTCCGCCGGGTGGCGGGGCTCTCCCTTAGAGATAGGGTGAGAAGCTCTGCCATCCGGGAGGAACTCAAAGTAAAGCCGCTGCTCCTTCACATCGAGAGGAGCCAGATGAGGTGGTTCGGGCATCTGGTCAGGATGCCACCCGAACGCCTCCCTAGGGAGGTGTTTAGGGCACGTCCAGCTGGTAGGAGGCCACGGGGAAGACCCAGGACACGTTGGGAAGACTATGTCTCCCGGCTGGCCTGGGAACGCCTCGGGATCCCCCGGGAAGAGCTAGACGAAGTGGCTGGAGATAGGGAAGTCTGGGCTTCCCTGCTTAGGCTGCTGCCCCCGTGACCCGACCTCGGATAAGCGGAAGATGATGGATGGATGGATGGATACATATATACATACATACATATTTTTCATCATCTATAAAAACATTTATTATTTAAATTAATTTCAGAATACATGATATTTTGCTATTCAAACTACTTATAAAGTGACGACAAAGCAGAGTCTTTGTTTGGATGATCCTTGAACATCAAATAAACATCATAACAAGTCATATGTCCACTAAAGTTCAAAGCAGGAAAGAAATGTGCAGGTTGGCTGCAACTAATATTCATTGGCGATAAAATCAGGTTTGTACTCTCAGTAGATCTGCTACAGGAGCCGAGGGAGTGACCTTGACATTCCATGAGGAAGACAGTCAAGTTTTGACACATCCTCATCCTGTCTGTACAAGAGCAGCTACAAAGCGTCATCATCATCACACTCACAGGCTGTCAAAAATAATGGCACGTCCATTTTAGTTCCGTTTCAACTATTTGAGTCTTTTACTTTAATCTGTGACCCAAATCCTTTTTAATGTGCTCAAACATCCAGCTGGACTTTGCTTTGTTTGAACACCGCGGCTCGTTTTAAACATTTACTTCTCAGCCGCTGCCCTGCTGTGCCTGAAAGTGATCATCAGTAAGGAGAGACATTTGTGTCCATAAAAGGAGCTGCTTTAGGCACACCTGCGTCTAATAGTGAACAATATACCTAATTATGGCGGCGTCTCGGTGACACTGTTGGAGATTTAAAAGGAAACTCACCCAGAAGATGAAGTTGAATAGAAACAGCGCATATTTAACCACCGGGCTGACATGGGAAAAGTCTTCATCACGTCCACGCTTTCCACACATTGTTTCTAGGAAGGAAATACAAGCCCTGAGTGTTGTTTCATCGTGGAAAGTGGGCAAGAGTGAGGCCTCCTGATTGTTTCAACTGAAGAAACCCAACTCCTGACACCTCCCTGAGTGGGCGTGGCCTCGCAAGTCACATGACTCACACAGGTGGACACATCTTTAGGTACACATGAGCACATTTACATGATAGAGATGGCACAATTTCAGGTCGGAATGGGACGTGTCAAATAAAGCAATTGGGTTACGTCCATTTGAACACTTTTCAGACACATATTTCTGTGTAAAGGCACACTTTTAAAAAGGCTGGGCCAGGGGGAAGATTCTCAAAACTGTTGTCAGCGTGTGGACAACTTAAAGGGTGTCTGTGTGATGACGTCACACTTGTGCGGCACGTCTTCCTTCGATAAGTTCAAAGGCAAACAACACTGGCTTTAAAGTAACATACTGTAAATACACAATGCATGTTAAAGTCTAAATATACAACCATTTTCGCTCTACATTTATATCAAAAGAAGCGTCACTATGCTTTAATATTGCCCGCCGTGTTTGCTGTAGTGGAGTGTTTGATACATGACGTCATGAACCTGACGTCACAATTTTGCATTTGACAAGTTTTATCTCTAAAAAAGAGATAAAAGTTGGTATTTTTTTTATAAACGAGATCAAATTTGGTAAAAAAAATTTTTTATAAACGACTGTAGCATAGAAATGTTTTTCCACGTTATTATACTGCAGGCAAATATTTTTCTAACTAAATGTCGATTTATTAAAGTAAGGCCTACATTTTCTAATTAATGGTTTACAATTTTCAATCAAATATTGGAGGATGATTAAGAGTACAAATGCATTTAAATTGATATCGTTGTTAAAAACTTTTAAAGTGATTTAGGTAGCCCTTTTTTAATTGTTTTTCTTTCATACTTTTTATTACTAGTATTTATTATTATTTAATACTCTATCGGTATTTGCTTTTGTTTTCTTTCCTTGACATGTTTCCCTGATGTTGAAAGTGCCTTGACCTGTGTGTGCATTATAAATGTATTGTTTGTTGTTCAATAAAAATAAGTAGTACAATAGTAAACAACACTGGCTTGATGCATTTAAACATACTAGTCGGACATGTTTTATTGTGAAGCGTACATACAGGACTGTCTTAGAAATTTAGAATATTGTGATAAAGTCCTTTATTTTCTATAATGCAACTAAAAACATGAAAATGTCATACATTCTGGATTCAACTGAAATACTGAAAGCCTTTTTTTTATTTTAAAATGGCTGATTATGGCATACAGCTTAAGAAACTCCCAAATCCTATCTAGAAATGTTTTAACATTTCCACAGACCAAGTTAAAAAAAAAAAGATTTATAACAGCAAAACAAAATCAAACATTTAAAAATGTTAATTAATGCATTCAGTACTTGGTTGGGATTCCTCTTGCACGGATTACTGCATCAATGCGGCGTGGCATGGAGGCAATCAGCCTGTAGCAATGCTGAGGTGTTATGGATGCCCAGGATGCTTCAATAGCGGCCTTCAGCTCATTTGCATTATTGGGTCTGGTGTCTTTCAGCTTCTTCTTCACAATACCCCACAAATTCTTTATGGGGGTTCAGGTCCGGGGAGTTGGCAGGCCAATGGAGGACAGTAATGCCATGGTCAGTACACCAGTTACTGCTGGTTTTGGCACTGTGGGCAGGTGTCGGATCATGCTGGAAAATGAAATCCTCATCTCCATAGAGCCTTTCAACACATACAGCTACAATAGCCGTATTCCTATGGTCAAGCCACTCCTGAAATCACTCCATGCCACGCCGCATCTATGCAGTAATTTGTGCTAAAGGATTCCCAACCAAGTACATTTTCAAATGTTTGATTTTGTTTCGCTGTTATATATCTTTTTTTTTTTACTTGGTCTGAGGAAATATTCTATTTTTTTTAGATAGTATTTTTGTGTTTTCTTAAGCTGCATGCCATGATCAGCAATATTAAAAATAATAAAAGGCTTGCAATATTTCAGTTGATGTGTAATTAATCCAGAATCTATGACATGTTCATGTTTTTAGTTGCATTACCAAAAATAAAGGACTTTATTACAGTATTCTAATTTTCTGAGACAGTCCTGAATACACATACTCTTGCGCTATATTGACAAAAAGAAACGTCAATATGACCCGCCATGTTCGATGCAGTGGCCACCTCCGGAAATGACCCCATTGACGCGTCTGATAGGCTCAATCTTCCTAGTTCCTAGTCGGGGACATAGATCGTTTTTTAATGATGTAGATTAAGATGTTTAAACTCTTTAAGAGTATGTGTTTGTGTGGAAATGGACTAAAAAAATAATAAAAAAACAACTGTAGGAAATGCAATTTATTTGCAATTTTTTAACAACATCATTCCTCCGATAAAAATGCAATGTTACAGGAATATACATCAGATATTAATTTAAAACTTGCTTTCAAGGGGACCATACAGTCTAAATATATTTTTTCTGTTGTTATTTACTGGTAGCGTGCGTTATAAGCAAGACAGACTCTGTCACCAATGACAGACTGACGACTTACAGATACAAACTGTACAATTGACTTTATTTACACATTTTTGTTTGGCGTTTTTTGTCAGGTTGGGTTTTTTCATTATTTTTTCTTGGAAAATAGGAGTAGAAAAAAGTGATTGAGTTAATATTCTGATTTATTCTTTCCCTTTTTCTAGAGTCCAAAATGAAATGAGTGGAGAACAAAACCTTAGAAAAAGAGAAGAAGCGGATAAAAGAGGCGGGTGCGTCAAACATGCAGGCGACCAATAAGAATCTCTCCCATAATGAAGGGGGTGTGGCTTGTGTTTATACACACCGACCCGTTACTGTCCGATCCGTTTGCGCATGCGCTGTATTTGCAACACACTCGCAGACATACCTTTCTCGCCGCGCTATTTAGAGAAATATAAAAAAAATAAAAAATTCCAATTCAAAGTTGAGTATTGAACAATGTGGATGGCTACAAGTTCTTTTAATTTCACAGTGTGGTTGTCAATTATATGAGGTTATTAGTACATACTTGTTTAAATTGTTGTTTAGAAAAAAAAAGTGTTATACATTTGGAAAAACTGCCTGAAAAAGTAAAATAGATGTCTACATTTACTGTAGCAGATATTAAATTGATAAAAAAAAAACAGCAACCTCAAAACGGTTATTAATATTCATCTGTTGCTAGGAACCTTGTAAAAATGTTTCAAAGCTAAAACCACTTTCTCCCTTTGGATTAATGACTTATTAGTAAAACTTAGAACTTTAAAAAAAAAAAAAAAAAGAAAACTCTTGCTAATTATTGGATACATTTTCCTTTTAGATAAGCCGAGTTTGTCTATTTTTTACTTTCATTTTCTTTAACTGTATGTATGTTGGTATTTTATTTAATTGTAGTTAATTAATGTAAATTGTTCAACCTCCTATTGTTGTATTGGAAATTATTTAGTTTGTATATTCATTGTTTTTTCAATTATTCCCAAAAATGTTTTTATTTTATTTTCTTTTTTGTTGTTTAAAACAAATATAGGAAACAGAAGTTGCTGACTTTTGGCGCACGCGTAAACGGATCGGGCAGCGACACAAGCAAACGCGTTAGTTTCTTAGCCTTGAACTCGCGACGTCATGGCAGTAAATACAACACAAGGTAAGTACTGTAACTGTACTGTATTTGTACTGTAATTGGTCTTTGAAAGCCTCACAGCACACTTCCCGCCGTGTTAGCATGAAAAACAAAGTGTTTGGAAAAAAACAACAACATTCCTGCAAAGTAAAATCTCCTTAAAGCTGCGCACACACTCCCGTACACACACATGCACCACAAATGAGGTTCCCTCATCCTGAAAATAAAACAAACGGGAAAAAAACATCATAAAATTAAGAACGCTGCAGTTGCTACATGACGATGATGTGCATAGCAACCGTGTGACAGGAAATCAAGTTTTCATTTTTAAACAATCCCGCACATCTTGCACTGTGAACAACTATAAAAGGAAACTTATCGTCAGGGGGAAACTCTGAAAACCAACAAAAATCGACTGTGATTTTTCACATGAAAAAAAAACCCCTATGAATTTCATCCATTTAATCTTTAGCATCTCTCCAGCTCATATCTAAAATAGAATAATATAAACTAGCATTCTATATATGACACTCTTTCCACGCTTGGACTGAAAAATATCTGTACACTACCCTTCTTGGATGAAATGTATCTGAGGGGAAATATGCAAAATACTGTAAAAGAGGCTACATGAGTTTCCTAGCATAGAGACGTGTAGTCCTTTCTTTTTTTTTTTTTGGTCAAATTCTGGTATTAATATTGAAACGTGTTCTAGAAGGGTGCTACAGTAGGAGGATGGCTGGCACGCGCACAGAAAACACGACAAAAGTTTTTGTTTTGGTGCCTTGATCACTTATTTCCTTCATATTCCAGTACTGGGATATCAACAAATCCTCTTATAATACTCCTTCAATAAATATGATAATCCTCTGGGTTAGAAAATATTGTTTTCAAGTGGGAAAACTGTCGGATAAATTCATGCCAAGCAGTAAAAACATTCCCAAAGCCTCTAATTTGTCAACATTCTCTTATAGCAGATATGACGTAGAAAAATATACAATCAATGGCCTATGGCGAGGAAATATTACTCATTATTCACATGTGTCACTTTTACAGACTTCCAGAGCAGAGATGGGATATTGTTAGATTTTACTTAAGAAAAACAATAATTCATTATAAAGAAAGGGTGTCCAAAATATTCACACCACAGACTAATTTTATGCCATCTTTTTTTTTTTTTTTTTATTACAATTTTGTCCTAGCCCAATAAAAGTTGCTTTTTTGCCATAAAACAAGTTTGGGATGAATGCACACAACCCTAATAGTTTATATTTTATGCAGCGTCCTTTGCAGTATATTTTGAATATTCCTTTTTACCGTCATATTATGGAAGAATATCAAGTCATTTTATCATTAGGGACTGCAAAAACTAATTTTTAAACATACATTCAAATG
Source organism: Nerophis ophidion (assembly GCF_033978795.1). NCBI lineage: Eukaryota > Metazoa > Chordata > Actinopteri > Syngnathiformes > Syngnathidae > Nerophis > Nerophis ophidion. The sequence continues at coordinate 10,266,070 of NC_084620.1, forward strand.
TATTTAGTTGTCGCATATATAATCTTTATCTTTTATATGAAAATATAGTCGACTGTAAAAACACCTCAGTAGAATTTACGGTAAAAAAGTGGCAGCTCAGTCGCCAGAGTTTAGTCAGTATTAATACAACTTTAGAATTATAAGAAGGGCCGCACTTGGATAATTGGGGCCCTTAGCAGAATTTTACATGCATTTCTTTACGCAAAACAGGGCCAGGGATCACAGGGCCTTTCACACAGTGCGTGATCTGCGTATATATCAATTAATTATTGATCAAACAACACAATTGTTGTCCTCCCGCATAGTTCTGACCTACTTCCTGTTCCCGTCTACAGCGCTAAGCCTTCTGGGTAATGTAGCATATAAACATTTACTTCCTATATTAAGTGTTTTATATTTTTATTTAACATTTATTTATGCAGGGTGAGACAATAAAGAACACATGTTCATTTGCTGGCCTAGCAAAAAGGCAGGGTTAACATTTTAGAGATGTTGAAGTGTGATGATAATCTCTTGTCATCTCACATTTACCAACAAACACATTTTTTTTTTGTTGACAGATGCTCTTAATTTGTTTAAGATGGACAAACACTTTTTAAGAGTAAATCTTACACAAAGAATGTCTGCAACTTGCGGACAGTCATCAATAAAAAAGCCGAGGTTGCAATTATAATTATTACTATTATTAAGTTGTAATTAATTAGAACAGTACAGTAATTTGACTAGGAGTTCTGAGTATGTGATATTACTTCTAAGTATGTGCGATATAAAACCAGTAAAACATAAATACGGTTTTTGTTTATGCAATTTTTGTCCAAATCCTATACTGTTTGAGGTATTAGGAATGCTTAAAACATTGATGAAAACGATCATAAAATCACAAGTGGATTTTATCTCATTGAATAAATAAGTTTTGAAAGATTGCAACTTTCAAGGCAATTTTTTAAAAATGCTGCAGTGAATCAAGGATTTTAGGATGCAACAATGAGCAAATAAAGCCAACGAAATTCTGGAGGGACTTTATTGGTAGAATTAAATAGGACCTGCTTCTCAGTGATGTGCAGATCGATACTGAGACATCGATTCTTTATACTATATATGCTTACATCAAAATATTGATACTTTAGTTATTTCAGATAATGTATATCATTAACAGAAAGTAACTAAATAATTGTGACCATCTCTAAATGAAAAGTGATTGATGGTAAAGAAAAATATACCTCTAATATACAGTATATGACACTACACTAATCCCATACAGGCAAACAAGCCTTCATTTATTTAAGTAACATTTCTTAAATAATTCCTAATATAGGTGTCATTAAACTATACATAGCAACGGCAATAAAACAGCTATTGTGAAGTGAATTATATTTATATAGCGCTTCTCTCTCTATATATATAGGATACATTACATGGGAGTGCGGCCATTGTTACACAGTAGTGCCTACGACGACTACTACTACTACTGTGTAACAATGGCCACACCCCCATGTAATGTACCCTATATATATAACAACCACAGACACTTCAATAAAATCCCCTGAAGAGCAGGGAATTTTGCGAAACAGGCCTGTAGGGATGAAATAGCCTCTGTGTTTTTTCCTGACCTAACGTATATTCCGCTCTACCCCGGTATTGAGCACTGTATAATGGATAAACCACAGAAAATATATATTTGTACGTGTATATGTGTGTGTATATAAATATATATATATATATATATGTATGTACGTACATACATACATACATATATATACACACAAACACACACATATATATATATAGATATACAAACAAACATTATATATATATATATATGTAATTATGTATGTATGTATATGTATATATATATATATATAAATATATATATATAAACAAACAGTATTTAATGTATTTTTGAGTAGTCCTGTCAACTGTATGTGTTTAAAAACCCAAATACAAATGTTTATTTTTGTTATTTTAAGCAGTTTTTCGACTGCTTGTCTCTCTCGGCGTCAGGGCCTATCCCAGGTGCACTTGGGCGAAAGGTAGTTTAGACCCCGGGCAAGTCGCCCCCTCATCGGAGAACAAACCAACGAAACACCATAGAACAATTTTGGACACCTCTGCATTAATTCTGAATTAATTTTCCTCACAGTCGATTAATTAGGAAACGTGGGTCCATCCCTGCTCTGAAGTGAAAAAGCTATGCAGGAAAGTCATAATAATAAACATTTCTGTCTTTCGCAACATGTTTCCTGTCATGTGACATGACCAAATATGGATCTCTCTTCATGCCAACACATTCATGTGACACCTCTTATGTCCCCAAAAAGAATTTCAATCGCTTTGAAAAAATATTTGGCTCTCAAATTTTAAATAATGCACTCAGCCTTCACTTCCCTTTATATGTTATGGCTAACCTTTAATTTGGAGCAGCCCTTTCACAATAAAACACCTGCTGTCCTTCTCGCAAGATATGCAAAAGCATCTCTCTTTAAAAATGACTGCATGATGACTAACCCAAACACGACGGAGAAATGAATCAAAGTGAGCCACAAAAAATTATCTATAATCAGTTATAAACACATCGTCACAATTAATATATCACCTGATATCAAGTATGTTAGGTTTCTCTGGCATATTCTAGAAAATACACCAGCTTATGAACCTTGCAGACAGTCACTTATTGCATTGTTTTTGCATATCTTGTGGGATGCAGGGAAAACGCGCCTAAATCCTCCTGTCCGCACGGGGGCGCTAACACACAACTCTTACTTTTTCAACGGGGCCTTCAAGTACATCCTTTTAAATGACAGAAAGTGTCTTTTAAATTGAAATAAACAATCCTAACCTGGCGTTAAAAGCACATGCTTCCACCTATTTACTTATATGCTGCAAAAAATGAACTGTAGCTAATAGTAATAACAATAATAAATTAAAACAGTGCTTCTGGAGACACACACACACACATCACATTCACAGTTAGTTTGCATAATTATGAAGATCCTGGCAGTGTGATGTTGGTGCGTTCGCTTGCCTGCCATGAAAACAGGTAAAACGGAGAATTAATGTCATAATACTTCAAAGAAGTGCTGAGTTTTGTTGTTGAGAAAATCAACTTCCGTGTAATATCCCTTTCTGCCTCTCGGAGCGACACTTTATCGTAAACGCTGCCATCTACTGGTGCGGGGTAAAAATTACAACCTTACTGAAGCCGCACATTGTATCGTTAATTCTTTTTATATGGTGTGATGTAGTGTACCACAAGCGACCAACAGGAGGCGCTCTCTTGACTGCTCCTTCTTGCTACTACAACATAAACCATCAAAAATACTTCTAATAATAATAATAATGTTAATAATAATCATACATCTAGTTATGAAATCAAAATTATGTTTCACGTCGGGATACTTGCAGCATCTTTTAAATCAGCCCTAAGAGTTCATTTGGAGATTATTACCAGTAAAAACAATAATAATAATAATAATAATAATAATAACAGTGTGTTACGGCCAAATACACTCCTGTCAACCTGGAAACAAAATAAGAACAAAAAAAGATGATTAAGTGTGAAAATAGAGCTTTGGAAGCATGCCTGTCCGTGGTAACCCTGTTAGGAGGCCTACTACCACACACACACACGCGCACACACACACCCAAACACACGCACACACACGTACACACCATACTTGTAATGCTACCTTAAATTACTAAAATCAGCTTTTTTCTTTAAAGAGTACATAAGTAAGCACTCACGTGCACACATTTCTCTCTTCTGAGAAAATAAATAAATAAATAGATACAATCTGTAAAAGGTGCATACTGATAGAGAACATTCGTACACAAACGCACGCACGCACCCACGCACACACACACACACAGGTAAAACCGCTTAAAATTCACCTAAAATGAAAATAATCATAAAGACCAGCACCTCGATTGCGCAAACAAATCGAGGATAAATTAACACAGCACAGTAGAAAACCCCCCAAAAAAGGCGTGCCAGGTTAAGTAAAGTGGCCGTGGCCTGTGTAGAGAGTGGCATCCAATCCCGTGGGGGTAGGACGAAATGATTGACAGTCCTGTTTGAAAACAAAAAGGGGCGGGGGTGGAGTCAGGTGAGGTATGAGGAGAGAAGGACAAGTGGGCAAAGTAAAGCAGCAAAGGAAGCCATGACGGTGTCGCTCAAAAGTTTGTCAGCCACTTCTGTGTGTAGGTCCGCCTCTCGCCTTGCCCCGCCCACAGCGTGGTGGGAGAGGTGGTGGTGGTGGTGGGGGGGGGGCACTCCTTTTAACTTTGGAAGAGGAGGGCAAGGAAGGAGTTTTTTTGTTTAAAACGATACAGCGCTTCTTCATCATTGGTGAGGAGGAGGGGTTGGCCTTTGACCTCGCGAACGTCCGTCTTCGCACTTGCCGTCCCCCGGCTCAATGGCGGCCAGACAAACGGGGGACAAAAAAAATAAGGACGAAAAAACGGCTTCTTTTTCCTTCGTCTCCTTTGCTCGTCACACTTTTGAGGACGTGATAGAACTGTGAGGCACTTTAGAGACACACACACACACACACGCACACACGCACACGCACACAGTAATGTGCACACAAACAAGACAGACAAACACACTCCCACACACAAGCGTACACTCTGATAATATAGAGTATAGTGTGATATACTTTACTACAAACATTCAAACGTACAAAGACGTACTGGCCGCCATTGTTCGAAGAGGAGAGGCAGACTGTGTGTGTGTGTGTGTGTGTGTGTGTGTGTGGGGGGGGGGGGGGGGTGGAGTGGACGGGGCGGTCTAAGTGGTCCAGCAGACACCCTACAAACTGGTCACACACTCCATGTCCTCGTCCTCCAACAGCCCGCTGTTCCTCCGCTGCCCTCCTCCAATCACAGCAGAGCTCCTTAGCTCCGCCTCTTCGTCCTCCTCATCCTCCTCTTGGTCCCGCCCCCTCGCCAACAGCTCCTGCCGCTCCTCCACAGAGGACGGTCCGTGGACGCAGCCCCTGTTGGCGGCGCTCTCCCCGCCGTCCTGGTCCCTGTGCGTGGCGGCGGCGGCGAAAGGAAGGAGGTTACCATTGGGGCTGTGCTGAGAGGCGGCGGCGGCGCTGGGGGTGTTTCCGTTGAGGATGTTGCTGGCGGCGTGCTCCATCTCCTCGATGGTCATGTCGCAGGCGTCGGCCAGCTCGGCCTTAGTGGCCTCGATGAAGGAAGGGTCCTGCGCAAACTGCCCCAAACCTTCTGATATTAGCACCTTCAAGGGGGCGGAGACATGGCGAGGATGTCGGTCAGTAGGACGAAAAAAAATGGTACAGGTCCTCATATAAACTTACCGCCTCCACCAGACTTCCAGCGCTGCCGTGAGAACTGGAGTCCGTTCCCAGTAGCGAGGGCACCGTGAGCGACACCGGCCGCGGCGCTCTCTGATTGGTCACCGGCATGCCGGAGGCAGGGCTAGGACTTGGCACCCGACTGTTCCCGTTACTGTCGCTATACCTGCGCAGGACAAACCTTTTTGTGTTGTCGTCAAGCATCTCAGCATAAACTAGGACAAAACTGTAAAGTGTTCCTCAGGGAAAAAAAACACTCAGATGGATTAAAGGCCTACTGAAACCCACTACTACCGACCACGCAGTCTGATAGTTTATATATCAATGATGAAATATTAACATTGCAACACGTGCCAATACGGCCAGTTCAGTTGACTAAATTTCAATTTTGAATTTCCCGCGGAGTTTCTTGTTGAAAACGTCGCGGAATGATGACGCGTGCGCGTGACGTCACGGACTGTCAGGAAATATTAGCCCAGCACCAGTTACGGCTGAAAGTCGTCTCTTTTCATCGCATAATTACACAGAAATTTGGACATCTGTGTTGCTGAATCTTTTGCAATTTGTTCAATAAATAATGGAGACTATAAAGAATAATGATGTTGGTGGAAAGCGGTGTATTGCAGCTGTCTTTAGCACCGAGACGCAGTCGGTGTTTCTTTGTTTTTAACACAGAGCGGTCAAGCGAACATGTTTCTCTACGTCAACCAGCATGTTTTTGGATGGGAAAATTGTGATATATATCTTACCGGAGACATCATTGGATTATTCGACCTCCTACGGTAGCTGTTTCAAAGGCAGCTGTGAGCTTGGCTCCTCGGCTTCTCTCTGAGACACTGCGTGTTCACCGCAGCCGTCCGACCTCGAGGTATGTCTTTACAATCTCACTAAAACACTATTAAAACAATAAGCAGATAAGGGATCTTCCAGAATTATCCTAGTAAATGTGTCTAATTACATCTGAAAAGCTCACACTGCCGCCGCCCGGAGCTGTCGCTCTTTATTTTATTTTATTTTTTATTTTTTCCTAGTCCTTTGCTATCAATATCATGATCCACAAATCTTTCATCCTCGCTCAAATTAATGGGGAAATTGTCGTTTTCTCGGTCCGAATAGCTCTTGCTGCTGCAGGCTCCCATTAAAAACAATGTGAGGACGTGAGGATCCCTCACCCTTGTGACGTCATCGTCTGCGACTTCCGGTAACGGTGAGGCTTTTTTATCAGCACCAAAAGTTGCGAACTTTATCGTCGATGTTCTCTACTAAATCCTTTCAGCAAAAATATTTCAATATTGCGAAATGATCAACTATGACACATAGAATAGACCTGCTATCCCCATTTAAATAAGAACATCTCATTTCAGTAGGCCTTTAAAAGCAGTGTGAGAAGATAAAATGTCACATCTGATGGTGTTTAATTTTTTTCTGAAGTGGTCTGCAAACTGCTCACAAAGGGACTGACTATATGACGATATGTGCACTGGAGACAGAAAAGGGGCTTCTTATAGACCTCACGTGTCTTTTCTTCTACTCGATTGATGAATGAACTCATCAATCTCTACCAACCGGCGGTATAGCTCGGTTGGTAGAGCGGCTGTGCCAGCAACTTGAGGGTTGCAGGTTCGATCCCCGCTTCCGCCATCCTAGTCACTGCCGTTGTGTCCTTGGGCAAGACACTTTACCCACCGGCTCCCAGTTAAATGTACAAATTAGATATTGGGTTTCACTATGTAAAGCGCTTTGAGTCACTAGAGAAAAAGTGCTATATAAATACAATTCACTTCACTAATAAAAACATTAATACATTACAACAATAATACAAGTAAATTACAAACATTTCGATGTGACTGCTATTTGTGCTCTGAACCGCTTGACTGAAGCTACAGTAACGAGCTAGCATAAAACGATAGCATGGTAATGTTACCTTGTTATAATGGAAACAGTTAGCATACTTGGAATATCGAGGAAAGTCTCAAACTCCATGAATTTTAGGATTAAACGATCAAAATACTTCTAAGATGTCGCCAACAGTGTTGGGCAGTAACTAGTAGTCTAACGCATTATTTTTTATATTCAGTAACTCAGTTGCCGTTACTTCATGATGCGTTACTGCGTTATTTTTTATATACAGTAGTATCGGCTAGAAACTAAGAAGATCTGAGTGTGTTATTGCTGCGGTGTCGTCCTTCTGAATGTTCCTGTGTCACAAGAGGCGCGCTGTGTGTGGATGTGTGAGGGAGGCCTTGTCTGTGTTTACTAACGAGACATCACGGCGGAGTCTAAGCCGAGTTTCTTAACATGGAGATATTCTCACTGCTTTTCTTTCGTCGAGCACAAAGAAAATAACATTTGTCTTGGATCAAGGATCCCATCTACTGCCCAAAACAGGAATTCAAATCTGCTGAAACAGCTACAATAGCAACATACTTCGACAAAGCTAGTAAAGAGAGACAAAGAATCCGATGCCACTTCACCTCCAAAACTACCTGAAGTGGTGGTGGTGGTGGTGGTGGAGGAGCAACAGCCGCAACAGCGGCTGGATTTTAACGGAGGGACTGCTAGCCAGGACAACATTGATAGAGCCATTGCAGCGTATGTGCTAGAAGACATGCAGGCTATTTCTACAGTGGAGTCACCCCCTTTCAGACAACAAATTAACATGATAGCAGGCGTCAAAACGGCAAATGGCACAAAAACATTTTCCAAGTTCCTAGACACAGTGGACAGTGAGTACATAAAAATGGAAAGCAAGCTAAAGAAGACACTCCAAACTCTACCTCTGCTCATCATTCAGCACTGAAAGTACACACACTCGGTCAATTCGCTAAAACAGTATACTATTGCTCTTTCATTCTAGACTTCTGCAGCTATTTAAAATAGTTGTGTCAATTTGTTTTGGCCCGAAATAAATTCACCCTTTGAAACATATCTTTTTATTTGTGTGTTGTACGTAGACCACGTTGCTTAGCAGAGTTCAGTGATGCAAATGCATGTCAAGGTAATCAACAGATTGTATTATTCTCCAGCAGAGGTGGGTAGAGTAGCCAGAAATTTTACTCAAGTAAGAGTACTGTTACTTTAGAGATTTATTACTCAAGTAAAACTAAGGAGTAGTCACCCAAATATTTACTTGAGTAAAAGTAAAAAGTATGTTGTGAAAAAACTACTCAAGTACTGAGTAACTGATGAGTAACCTGATTACGGCAACAAATAATGCACAAAAACATAAAAATAGCAATGAGCAAATTCAGAGCCATGAATATCTCTTAAGCAACTAAAACAATAATGTATTTAAAATAATAGTACATTGAAATAAAAAAAAAATTAAGGCACATTGAGCCACAATAACTTAACAGCACCATAGGCTCAATAGGCATTCAATGATTGATTGATTGATTGATTGATTGAAATTTGTACTAGTAGATTGCACAGTACAGTACATATTCCGTACAATTGACCACTAAATGGTAACACCCCAATAAGTTTTTCAACGTTAATCAATTACTTAATAAATGACCAAGTCGAGGTGATCTACCTCATATATACATATACACACATATCATATACATATATATATACATACATTTATAAATACAGTATATAATTTATATTTATTTATTTTGCCGTTTTTGTTGACATTTTAAAGGTGTTTTAATGAATATACATGCATGTTTAACACATAGATTCCTTTCTTTCATGAAGACAAGAATATAAGTTGGTGTATTACCTGATTCTGATGACTTGCATTTTAGTGCTGATAACGTCCACTTTTTCAAATGTAGGAGAAAAAAGTTCCTCCTTTCCGTCTAATACCACATGAAAGTCGTTGGTTTTTGGCATCTTATTTGTCCAGCTTCCATATTCGTTTTATACACTTTACAATAAATACATTGGCGGCAAACGCCGTAGCTTGCTAGCTTATTTTGTTAGCGCAGGCGCGATGGAGCGGCACTTTTATTGTGAAGACAGGAACTGGGCGATCAGTCTTTAGGCTTTTGACGGGAAGTACGGTTGAAATAAAAAGTGTTTTTTTTCCTTTACACTTTTGATTGATTGATTGAAACTTTTATTAGTAAATTGCACAGTACAGTCCATAATCCGTACAATTGACCACTAAATGGTAACACCCGAATAAGTTTTTCAACTTTTTTAAGTCGGGTCATGTGACCGCCCGGCTCTGTTTGATTGGTCCAACGTCACCAGTGACTGCATGTGATTGGTGAAACGCAGGCATGCGCAGATCCTACTTTGAAGCTCTCATAAACCAAAACAATCATTAACAGATCGATAAAAAAAAAGTAGCGAGTAGCGAGCAGCGAGCTGAATGTAGATAAATGGAGCGGAGTAAAAGTAGCGTTTCTTCTCTATAAATATACTCAAGTAAAAGTAAAAGTATGTTGCATAAAAACTACTCGTAGAAGTACAATTTATCCCAAAAGTCACTCAAGTAAATGTAACGGAGTAAATGTAGCGCGTTACTACCCACCTCTGTTCTCCAGTGCAATAACAGTACTGAAATGAAGGCTAAAAGGGCATTAATGGGAGCCTTAAAAAAATCAAAAAATTAAAAAAAAGAAGTAACTAAATAGTTACTTTTCGCAGTAATGCATTACTTTTAGGTGTAAGTGACTGAGTTACTAACTGAGTTACTTTTGAAATAAAGTAACTAGTAACTGAAACTAGTTACTGGTTTTCAGTAATTAACCAAAAACTGGTTGCCAAGTATCCAAATCTATGATTTATACGTTAAAACGAATATAATTTGTTAAAACACTAGCATAAACTGTTATCATGCTCGTATTAGCATGATAACATCAGAAATTTTAGCATACTTTGAAGATGTTTCCAAGTATCCAAATCAAGGATTTTCATGTTCAAATGAATATAATTAGCAAACATACTAGCATATACCGTTAACATGCCAACATTAGCATACTTATAAGATTACTGCAAGTATCAAAATCAATGATATTTATGTTCAAAAGAATATAATTAGCGAAAATAATAGCATAAACCGCTATCATGCTAACATTAGCACGATAACATTGGAAATGCGAGCATACTTTTAAGAATGCGCCGAGCAGGCGGCATAGCTCGGTTGGTAGAGTGGCCGTGCCAGCAACTTGAGGGTTGCAGGTTCGATTCCCGCTTGTGCCATCGTAGTCACTGCCGTTGTGTCCTTGGGCAAGACACTTTACCCACCTGCTCCCAGTGCCACCCACACTGGTTTATATGTAACTTAGATATTGGGTTTCACTATGTAAAGCGCTTTGAGTCACTTGAGAAAAGCGCTATATAAATATACTTCACTTCACTTTTAAGGACAGGGGGGGCTTAGCCCCCAGGAGATGAACAGGATGTGAGCGAATGTACCGCACGAGTACAAAACTTCACAAACGGCTAACAGAGACTTAGAAATTATTCTTTGTTATTATTATTATTTCAGTCGGTTAAGGAAATTAAATATATATGGAAGTCTGAATAGAAGTGAGAAACGTTTAAGTATACTGTAAGAAAGACTTAGAGTCCAGTCCGTCTGCTGATCTGAAAAAGAACCAAAGCTGTCAAAGAGCTGAGGAACCATCTTCAAAGTGCAATGCTGAAACAAATAATGCAAACAATAAAATTTAACTTCCAGGGCTTGAAATCAATGGTGTCCCGTTGTCCCGGGGACGGGAAAAAAAATGTACGGGACGATGGATTTTAACAATGTTTTTCTTTTTCTCTTTATGTATTTACATTTTATATTAAATGTCTTTGATTTTCCTCCCTCTGAAAATCCAATGAAATGTTTAACAAGCCATCTTATAATAACACAACAGCAATTAATGTATAAAATCAATGCAATAAAACAAATACATTTTTAATGATGTTTTTTTCATTATTTTAACAATAGGCTAATGTATACTACTTTATATAGATTCTACAAGAAACACAAAACTTAAAAACTAAATTATTTACAATTGCAGACACAAGGTTTTGTGCAGCTTGACCACAGAGTTGAGAGGAGCAAAGATCTTTAATATTTGTATGTGAAAATCACAAAGAAATCTTCTGAGGGAGGATGACGCCCCTACAGGTCTTTGGTTTACAAACTTTCAGACCCACCTAAAAAAAAATTCACCAGCCACCACTAATTATGATGCATTTTCATTTTAGGCAAAACATAAGACAATACTCTCTTAACAGTATAACTGTAACCAGGAATAAGTCTTCAAGTAACAATATTCAAATACTATCTTTGTTGGGTAAGAAAACTTTGGTTTTATTCTGAATCCAGTGTAACAGATAGGTAGTTTGAGCAGATTATAAAGACTTTCAGGTGTTTATATATGTTTAAGTATTTTGCAGACACTTTTATCCAAAGCAACATACATGAAAAATACATATAAAACAATCACTGTAAACATGATCGTTTACGGGAATGTAATAGAAAATGTCAATACAAAGTGTCAAGACAGAATAAACTGCTGTTGCAGCAACAGAGATACAGTCTATTGGTCCGTAAGATATATAGTAGAATGCGCGGTTTTGCGGTCTTATCCGCGGATAAACATGACAAAAAAATAGATTCTAAATAAATTCGGGCGGGTGGCGGATAAATATTTGATATGCATGGTTCTGTGATCGGTATCCTTTACCATTCAAAGAGCCATTTAAGACCCGTGTCACAAAGCGAAGAGGACAATAATAGACATAGACGCTATTATTCTCCTGAATGACTGCCGGTAGTCACCAACATAATAAACGTTACGGAGTGCTATGAAGCCATTGACTTTGTCGCCTACTACAACATGTACGATCTACTTGTCAGTCCAGCATCATGTTGTGTGTGGTTTCCACGGCGACACGCACATGACGGCAATGCATACGGGGTGACACATAGTACACTAATGGTTGTGATATAAACAATTTGAACACTCTTAGTAATATGCGCCACGCTGTGAAGCCACACCAATTAAGAACGACAAACACATTTCAGGAGAACATCCTCACAGTAACACAACATAAACGCAACACAACAAATACCCATAATCCTTTTGTATCCGTGACACTTCCTGAATATATTTTACCCCCCGACCCCCCGTGCGTCGGTAAGGTGGGCGGGGTTGGGGGCGCGGGGGTGTAAAATATATTCAGGAAGTGTCACGGATACAAAAGGATTATGGGTATTTGTTGTGTTGCGTTTATGTTGTGTTACTGTGAGGATGTTCTTCCGAAATGTGTTTTTCAATCTTGTTGGGTGTGGCTTCCCAGCGTGGCGCATATTAGTTAGTGTTAAAGTTGTTTATATCACAACCATTTGTGTACTCTGTATCACCCAGTATGCCTTTCAATCTCATACGTGTGATTGCGGAACAATAGGTTCGTACATGTTGTTGAAGATGTCTAAGGCAATGGTTTCTCAGCATATCCATACTTTTGTCATCAGGATGATGCTATTGGATAGTCGTGGGAACATCAGCGGCTCCAGTTGTCATCACTAATCTGTGAAACAGGTTTAAATAGCTCTGTGAGTGGTGAAGGCAGACAACCTCTGATGTATTTCAGCGGGCGGTTGGCGGGCGGGTATGGTCCTGATAAAATGTTGGTTCGGGTGGACGGCGGGTGGATGACGACTTTGGTGACGCGGATGCGGATGATATAATTGCCTATCCGCGCATCTCAAATATATAGATATCTAATATATTCATACATTGTTTAAGTAGGATATACACATGTATATATAACCTAATCATATTGTTTCTTCAACTTAAAAATAGCTGACCGTTTTTTCCCCCTTCTCTGGGATTATTATTCCCAGTTTTGATCTTGGACGTCTGGTCACTTATAGCATATAAGAATATTCTATTACTGTTAAGCAAACTATGAACACACCAAAACATGTGTCCTTTATCATAGTTACACGTATGACAAAAAAGCGCATGAAAATCAGTGGTATTCAGTGAGATAAAATGTGCTGACAGTTCATTGCTACTGCCAAAAGAATTGCACTGAGTGGAGTGGATCACCACTCCAAGATGGCGGCCGCGCGTCTCGTCTCGTCAGCGCCAGTAGGCAGTAGCGCTCCTTACGCTATGAAGTGAGGGGAAACTAAATGAATAACGACAGGTTATATGATTATTTATTTTGAACTCTTATTCGGGCCACTTTAAAATGAATATTTCGGCATGTTTTTGTAAAAAAAATAAAATAAATAAAAATAAAATAAAATATAACGCCAAATTATTTAGGGGGGCCTAAGAATATTTTGGGGGGTCTTAAGCCTCCCTAAAATAGGCCTAGTGACGCCCCTGGCGGCAAGTTTTAAAATGAAATATTTTTGGGTTTAAATGAACAACTTTGCTAAATGCAGATGTGAATGGGTGCTTGGAACAATAGTGAAGTCCTACCAGGGTCCACAGTTGACCGACGGCAAGCTGGTGTTAAACTTTTCATGTGAGTTGGAGCCTTCTAACCTCAGCGAAGGAACTCGCTGATATGAGGCGTCACTGCCTTTTGCTGCAAAAATAAAAACAGTTAGATTTAACGCCGTGATGGTGATGATGATGATACGTACCCGTCGGACTGGCAGGTGGCGTAGAGCACAGTCGACTGAAGAGGGTTGGCGAGTGACTCCTCCTGATCAGAGGACTCAACCCGGCCACCGCCAGCGCCTCGAGGGAGAAAGGAGCACCAAGGAAATATTGAAATATTAATGCACAAACAATCAATTGACAGACTTCTACCTGGTGATGAACGAGGTGCAGCGGGACCGCCGTCTTCTGCGAGATGTCCGATCTGGAATGTCTCCTCAGACACTCTAAATGGAAGGAGGACCTCCGCCCTTAAAAAAACAAAAAAACAAACAATTAGGCTACTTTCACACTGCAGGGTCGGGTGTCCAATTGAGATTTTTTTGTCAAATCCGATCTTTTTCACCTTTGTAATGTGAATGCAATCTGACCCGCATGCAGACAAGACGTCATGACATTCACACCAGTCGGTCTCGGCACTGGCACACGGATTTTGTGAAATCTAAGTCAATGTTATCTGAACTGAAATATTGCACGTAGAAGATTAAGAAGGATCGCTTTTTGATGGTGTTCTGGTTGGATGAATGCCACCTGGGCGCAGTAGCGTTCACATTTTCACATATAAAAAAACCCCATATGAAATTGGGAATTGCACTGTTCTTTACATGGACATGAAAAAATACATTAGAGATCGCATGTGGGCAAAAAAATCGGAATTGACCAGCAGTGTGAACCAGGCCTTGTCACATTGGCTTGATGGAACACTCAAAATGTTAGACCAGTAGTCCTGCTCACATGAACAACAGCAGGCAGGGAGTTGACCAGCAGATGATACCCTGGCTGTGGCAGTCTGATGGCCACCAGAGTACCATTCCAATCTTGTAACATCGCAAACATTTTTATGTATGCAGTACCAATGGGGCATATGGCTATTTAATAATACCTTTATGTGTACCATCTGGTGGCTACTGCACTGTATGTGGACTTTGATAAAAACTGCTGAATTACCAGGAATTGATTTACGTGTACCCGACTTAAACAAGTTGAAAAACCTATTCGGGTGTTACCATTTAGTGGTCAATTGTACGGAATATGTACTGTATTGTCCAATCTACTAATAAAAGTTTCAATCAATCAATCTGCACTTAATATACTTCTGCACTTTAAATGAAGCTGCTAAAATATTGTAACTTGACCGCCCACTGATTTGTAACTCACATACCCTTTACGCTTTATGTATTGTACTTGCATTTTAGATTTCTTATCATTTTGTATTTTCAATATTGTTGTGTATTTTCATTCCTGTGTAATTTTAATTGTGGATTGTAGCTGAGATAGGCGCCAGCGCCCCCCGCGACCCCAAAAAGGGATTAAGCGGTAGAAAATGGATGGATGGATGTTAGACGCGTCATAAAAGGACTACAGATGGAAATTAGCACGGTGCTAATTCGGATGCAGCCATTTTCTTATTGAAACTGCACATTGTCCTTCAAATTAAAAAAATACATACATACATACAAATAAACTGAAGTGTCAGGTTTTTTTTTCAAACTAAATCTGATAATAAACTCATTGAACTGTTTCAATTGTGTATTCGCATATCTCATTTAATTTTTGTACAAAGTTAATAAGATGACTAATTTGAATAACAGCAAGGCGTTTTAGCATAGAATTAGTAAATACATAAAATATATTTATATTGCGGGCTTCACGGTGGCAGAGGGGTTAGTGCGTCTGCCTCACAATACAAAGTTCCTGCAGTCCTGGGTTCAAATCCAGGCTCGGGATCTTTCTGTGTGGAGTTCTCATGTTCTCCCCGTGAATGCGTGGGTTCCCTCCGGGTACTCCGGCTTCCTCCCACTTCCAAAAACATGCACCTGGGGATAGGTTGATTAGCAACACTAAATTGTCCCTAGTGTGTGAATGTGAGTGTGAATGTTGTCTGTCTATTTGTGTTGGCCCTGCGATGAGGTGGCGACTTGTCCAGGGTGTACCCCGCCTTCCGCCCGATTGTAGCTGAGATAGGCGCTAGCGCCCCCCGCGACCCCAAAAAAGGGAATAAGCGGTAGAAAATGGAAGAAAAGGGATATTTATATTGCTATTATTACTACTACATCCATCCATTTTCTACCGCTTGTCCCGTTACGGGTCGCTGGAGCCTATCTCAGCTGCATTCAGGCGGAAGGCAGCGTACACCCTGGACAAGTCGCCACCTCATCGCAGGGCTTATTATTACTCTTATGTTTGTATTTATTTGTATTCAATGTTTATATATGTTTTAGAAATATTTTGTATATATATTATTTTGGATTATTTAGTTTTAATATTTCTTATGTTGTTCTTTGTGGGTTTTTTCCAATGTGAACGGCTCAAAGGCGGCATTTTCCCTTATCCTCTGTGCCATATCTTGAGCTGTTCTATGGTGTTTGTGTGTGTGTGTGTGTGTGTGTGTATATGTTTTGTATCCCTTGCCCCTTATATACCACTGTAAAGCACTTAGTGTGTGCAAGAACCTGCCTGTGTATTAAAGTGCTATAAATTTCTTTTAACAACCTAATTGTTTTTCGAAAAGGGTTTGTAAATAGAAAAGTTTGTACAATGAATCACATTTCCACATTAGAACCAATGTCAAAATGAATAATTGGTTCCAGCTTTGACGAAAGTCAATGTTTTAGGAAGGGCTTGAACTCTCTGAACGGAATATAAAGTTTTAATTTTCCTGAGGTAACTCTCCAGAAAGAATCAATAAAGTACTATCTATCTATATATATCACTGAATCTCAAACTGTGGCTCCATATGATGGTAGCCAAATAATCACTTGATTAAAGTACAGTGTTTTATTTTCCCTATATTCAAACACAGTGTTACTGTTCTATTTCTGTTACCATGAATTGATTAACATGGACCCCGACTTAAACGAGTTGAAAAACTTATTCGGGTGTTACCATTTAGTGGTCAATTGTACGGAATATGTACTATACTGTAATGTGGACGTTGTACCGATCCGTTGTGGTAAAGAAGGAGCTGAGCCGGAAGGCAAAGCTCTCAATTTACCGGTCGATCTACGTTCCCATCCTCACCTATGGTCATGAGCTTTGGGTCATGACCGAAAGGATAAGATCACAGGTACAAGCGGCCGAAATGAGTTTCCTCCGCCGTGTGGCGGGGCTCTCCCTTAGAGATAGGGTGAGAAGCTCTGCCATCCGGGAGGAACTCAAAGTAAAGCCGCTGCTCCTTCACATCGAGAGGAGCCAGATGAGGTGGTCCGGGCATCTGGTCTGGATGCCGCCCGAACGCCTCCCTAGGGAGGTGTTTAGGGCACGTCCAACCGGTAGGAGGCCACGGGGAAGACCCAGGACACGTTGGGAAGACTATGGCCTGGGAACGCCTCGGGATCCCCCGGGAAGAGCTAGACGAAGTGGCTGGGGAGAGGGAAGTCTGGGTTTCCCTGCTTAGGCTGTTACCCCCGCGACCCGACCTCGGATAAGCGGAAGATGATGGATGGATGGATGGATGTACTATACTGTGCAATCTACTAATAAAATTTCCAATCAATCAATCAATCAATCCATTCTGAGTATGACATATTAAATGTACTTGCTAAATAAAATCTCTGCCTTGTCTTTAATGAATATTTAGGCATAATTCGCTACTTTATTTTAATGTTGGTCATTATGGTGGTACTTGGAGAGCCAAGTTATTTCTGAGGTGGTTCTTGGTAAAAGAAAAAGTTTTTTTCAGGGCGGATATCGACTATTAGTAGTCAAGGAGGCCGATACCCGGTATTTGGAGCCGGTATTAATTTGCAGTAAAAGTGATTTAAACATGTATAGTATATGTCAATAAACAGTTGGAAAAGGCTTTATGTTTTTTTTCAAACATTATTTTTAATTCTTTATAAGGCATTATTGTTGTGGTTCATTTAGTGCCAAACAACATCAGGGGCTTTTACACCCTAGCTATATGTATTTAATTCTGTGAGTCAGAGAAACATCAACATTTCCATTTCCATCCATCCATCCATCCATTTTCTACCACTTGTCCCTTTCGGCGTCGTGGAGAGGCAGGAGTCTATCCCAGCTGCACTCAGGCGGAAGTAGGGGTAAACCCTGGCCAACTCTTTACAGGGCCAACACAGATAGACAGACAACATTCACACTCACATTCACACACTAGGGCCAATTTAGTGTTGCCAATCAACCTATCCCCAGGTGCATGTCTTTGGAAGTGGGAGGAAAACAGATATTATACACATTTAAATAGAACACGTTGTATCAGAGGACAGCACGTTGACAGAGGGGTTAGTGCATCTGCCTCACAATACGAAGGTCCTGAGTAGTCCTCGGTTTGTACATACATACATGTGTGGAATTTGCATGTCCTCCCCGTGACTGCGTGGGTTCCCTCCGGGTACTCCGGCTTCCTCCCACTTCCAAAGACATGCACCTGGGGATAGGTTGATTGGCAACACTAAATTGGCCCTAGTGTGTGAATGTGAGTGTGAATGTTGTCTGTCTATCTGTGTTGGCCCTTTGATGAGGTAGCGACTTGTCCAGAGTGTACGCCGCCTTCCGCCCGATTGTAGCTGAGATAGGCTCCAGCACCCCCCGCGACCTCGAAGGGAATTAGCGGTAGGAAATGGATGGATGGACGTTGTATCAGCTCTGTGTTATAGGCCAGTGGTCCCCAACCACCGGGCCGTGGCCCGATTGGTACCAGGCCGCAGAATAATTTTTTATTCATTTTTATTTAAAATAAAATAAAATAAATAGATAAGATTATTATTATTATTTTTATTTTTATTAAATCAACATAAAAAACACAATATACGCTTACAATTAGTGCACCAACCACAAAAACCTCCCTTTTTCATGACAAAAACGTCCCTTTCTCATGACAAAGAAAAAAAAAAAAAAAAAAAAAGGATTCCCCCCCGGGCCGCGTGACAAATTATTAAGCGTTGACCGGTCTGCGGATACAAAACGGTTGGGGACCACTGTTATAGGTGACTAAGTAAATCATTAATAATTATTAGTTAAAACATGTCAGCTTTTTCTCATTATATTGTGATTTTTTTAGTTTTTTTTTCTGACATTTTACAATTTTTTCCCCCTGTAAGAAAATAATATTTATAATATTACGATTGTGTGACTGCTTAATCAAGTGTGTCAAAACGTCTGCTTGTTCAAACATATCAATTTTACGTTAAACATTTAACAGCATTTATCATTGTTGCTGTAATTTTTCAAATTAATTATTCATACATGAGTATTATTTCTATCTTTAACTAACTGACTACCAGTCATTGGTATGACCGGTGAGTCATACCAAAGACTATAAAAAATGGGACTCATTACCTCCCTGCTTGGCACTCAGCATCAAGGGTTGGAAAAAGTTAAAGTACCAATGATTGTCACACACACACGAGGTATGGTGAAATTTGTCCTCTGCATTTGACCCATCCCCTTGATCACCCCCTGGGAGCGCCCGGGAATCATTTTATGGTGATTTAACCCCCAATTCCAACCCTTGATGCTGAGTGCCAAGCAGGGAGGTAATGAATTGGGGGTTAAATCATCAAAATGATTCCCGACTGTGGCCACCGCTGCTGCTCACTGCTCTCCTCACCTCCCAGGGGGTGGAACAAGGGGATGGGTGAAATGCACAGGGTAATTTCAACACACCTAGTGTGTGTGCGACTATCAGTGCTACTTTAACTTTTAAGTAAATAACTAACCAACGTAACTCTGTTTATATTTGTATTTTATTTTATTTTTATCTTGAGAGCTTTTCATATTTTAGATCAGGTGTATCCAAACATATTCCACTAAAGGCTGCAAACTAAAATGTCAAAATATACATGGGCCCTTTTGAATATTGTTTATATTAAAAAAATGCTAAAGACTGATAGTATGTATATTTAAAGACCAAACTTTGTGTTCATGTGCGGTGACTAAGCATATTATTATTAATTTTTGGTCTAAAAATCTACTCCATTTAGCATTACATTCCGAATTTTTGCTTATTTTTCTTACATTTTTACTGCTGTTTTTTTCCTACAACACGCTACGGGCCAACAAAACTCAGCAAGTTTGGAGACCTCTGCCATAATGACTATGTATGAAGTTGTTTACCCAAAGACGTGGGACAGAGGAAAACTCTCCTGGGTGATTGCCATCCTCCTCCTCTCCTCTCCTCCATGTCCTCGCCTTCCTCCATGGGAGTCAGCTGCTTGCAGGTGTCGTCACGATACACCAGCCTGCTGCCAGCAAAGTGGTCGGTAATGAACATGTTTCACGAAGGAGATGACGTGTGAGTCGTACATGTCGGAGGAGAGCGAGTGTTCGTCCTCGTGGAAGTCCCTCTCGTCGGCGTAGCTCTCGTCGTACGTCTCCTCTGTCGAGCCCTCTCCTCTCCGGATGATTGGCAGGCGGCTGTCGCTGGAGTCGGAGCTGCGGGGAACAGAGACACACTGAAAAAAAAAGTCTGTATATTTTACGACAAAACAAAACAAAACGGCAGCTCAATCATCAAACTTTTGCTGTATGAATAAAAGTGGCACCGTTTTTCCATTAGCAGAAATGCAATGTAAAAACAAAATCCGTTAGTTTTACAGTAAAAAAAAAAAAAATGGCAGCTCATTTGAAAGAATTTCATCATAAAAATAAAAGTAATAGCTTTTAATTTTGTGTAAAACCACTGTTTTACGTTAAAATTCTGACAACTGAGGAGCCATTTTATTTTTATACCATAAAATCTAAACATTTATTTTTACAGTGCACCCAAGGGTTTGAACCAGCAGGCTAATAATTAAGGGTATAGAAGCAAAGCAGCGAGGGTTAGCATCCAAGCTAGTAGTGTCCAAATGTCGTTTTTTTATTGTTCCGCAGCATATTTAATAAAAAACGGCATGCATCAGAACATTATGAAAATAGATTACCGCCACACTGCAAAAAAACTACAGAGAGGAATTATAGCTTTATTCTAAAGTTTGGACACTGCTGTGCAAAAAGACTATAAATAATAAGATTTTTACTGCGTCAAATGTGTGTGTCATTTTAAACCCAGATAGACAAAAATAATAACAAAAAGCAATAAAAAGCCTTGATAGTAAAAGTTTGGTGCACCAAACGTTCTATCTGAGGCTTCGCTAGCAGCAGCTTGGAAGCAGCGTACATAGCAACAGTCGCTATGGCACGCTCTCATCACGTCGCGCGATGAGACGCAGCAAACACACTTTTGTCCTCCACCTACGTACCGAATGAGGTTGTCAAAAAAATGGCTCCTGCTTGCCACCGCCAGTGAAACAGGACAAAAGAAGAAAGAGTGACTTTACAAGCTGAAACCACCGCGGGATGATTGGCGGCCGGCCTGACGCACCTTTTTGGAGGGAAGCACCAGGCGGACCGCGGCAACAGGATAGGCGTGAGCGGCTGCCCTGCGTGGCCGTCCACGGTGCTGACTGACGGGCTGGGGAAGCGGCCGCCGACACCCGTGTTGTTGGCGTTGTTGATGTTGGCGTTGGAGCCCGACAGAGAGTATGAGGACGGCGTGAAGGTGGTCGAGTCCATGAGCTTCTCGTGGGACGGACTTTCGCCTTCGCAGGGCGAGCCCTTCTGGCTGATGTGCAGCGGGCGCTGGGTCGTGAACGACTGTGGGAAGGAGGCCCGCCCATCACTCTGGTTGTAGTAGTTGACGTGGTTGCCGAACAAGCCGCCTGACCGCTGCAAATGCAAAGTCAAAGACATTTATAATTGGACACTATTTTATAAAATGTTTTGTTATGTGAGGCATGCTAACTGTGAGCATTTTAGCATTGCAAGCTTTTTAGCTAATTTTGCAGGTATACAAGAGTGAAATAAGTTGTTATTTCCCGCATGTAAACTGTTAGCATTACCATGTTGGCTTTTTTAGCTCATTTAACAGGTATACATATCAGTTCAGAGTCAATTATTTTGTTACTTCACACATGTTAACTGTTAACATGCTAAAGTTTACATTTTAGCATGCTAAAGTTGATATGTTAGCTGTTTTGCAGTTATACACCTGAGTCACACGTTAACTGTTAGCATCATAACATACTATAGTTGACATGTTTGCGTTTTAACACATTTTGCAGGTATTTTCAGCGTCTGAGTCAAATATTTTGTTATTTCACACATGCAAAATTTTTACATTTTTGTGTGATACATTTTGCAGGTATATACCCATTAACGATATATTTTTGATGTGATACTGACAGGCTAGCATGCCAACTGTTGGCACCTCAGTTCAGAATTCACACTACCAAAATTGCAATTTTTGTAAAACGTATTCCTAGTAAAATATACATTGTTTACTGTAAATGCTCTCATTATAGCGGGGTGTGTATTTACCTTAAGCGTGAAAAGGATTACATGACCCCATTACATTTAGAAGCTTCACTTTTTAAAACTTGAATAATGATTTAGAGTTTGTGGGAAATGAAAAGGAAAACATGGTGTTTTTGTACTATCCCGTTTCCATAAACAAGAATATTGCACAACACAGTTGCAACCAAACCAATGTTGTAATAGCATTAATTGTCTAATACCATCACCTACTGTACAACCGGCACCTATACGAGACTTGGCGTTAACAGAATACAAATGTTAATTGGAGCTTTTATGGTATAGAGTGTAATAATATCATGACAACTATTAAATTCGTCTTCACATTCACACAGGATGGAAATATGCAAAGCAACTTAAAATTTTTAAAGATTCAAACTAATCCTAAAACTAAAATTAATATTTGTATCATCTTATTTTTCGCTAGAAAGATGTCCAGGCATCGAGTAATTGTCTCTGGCCCCCTGCCTGGGAGAGGCAATGATGAGAGGTATAGCAGATTAGTCTCTCTTAACAAGTGGCTGGATAGCTTCTGTAGACAACAGGGATTTACGTTTATTGATAATTGGCCCTCTTTCTGGGGCAAACCTGGCTTGCTGAGGAGACACGGCCTTCACCCTAACCAGGAAGGCGCTATCCTCTTGACTCGGAACATAGATTTCGCATTGAGCCACATTTGACTAACTGCACTAGAGCAAGCCCGGTCACAGGCAATTACAGAGCCTGCTAGCCTGGGTATGGAGTCAGTTAAGTTAGAACTAGCCAGCGCCAGGCTGGATGATCCCTGTACACATAGCAATTTTTGTAGAATAATACACAACTCACATAATGTTTTTTCTGCTATGACTATGACTACGTCAGAGTTACACATGCGTTCTACTGAGGTGGCAAATTATGATGCGTTCAGTTTATCGCAGCACCAAGTAGACAATCTGAAAATTCCAGTCATATCAATTCCTAGATATGGTCGTAATTATTTTAAGTACACTGCGCATAATAAATGCAACATTATTAATATTGCTACTATGGATAATTTTATCAACAACTCCTTAAAACAGCCCACTACCTATAATATGGGCTTTCTAAACATCAGATCTTTGTCTCCCAAAACGTTATTAGTTAATGAGGTCATTAGAGACAACAACCTTAACGTCATCGGTCTTAGCGAAACCTGGCTTAAACCAGACGACTTTTTTGCGATAAATGAGGCATCCCCTCCTAACTATACGAATGCGCATATTGCCCGTCCCCTTAAAAGGGGAGGGGGGGTCGCACTAATATACAACGAAAACTTTAACTTTAGTCCTAACTTAAATAATAAATATAAATCGTTTGAGGTTCTTTCTATGAAGTCTGCCACACCGCTGCCTCTGTGCCTGGCCGTTATCTACCGCCCCCCAGGGCCCTATTCAGACTTTATTAGTGAATTCTCAGAGTTTGTTGCTGATCTAGTGACGCACGCCGATAATATAATTATAATGGGGGACTTTAATATCCATATGAATACCCCATTGGACCCACCGTGTGTGGCGCTCCAGACTATAATTGATAGCTGTGGTCTTACACAAATAATAAATGAACCAACGCACCGCAGCGGTAATACGATAGACCTAGTGTTTGTCAGAGGTATCACCGTTTCCAAAGTTATGATACTCCCGTATACTAAAGTAATGTCCGATCATTACCTTATAAAATTCGAAGTTCAGACTCATGTTCGGCCAGCTAATTATAATAATAACTGCTATAGCAGCCGCAACATTAATGCTGCCACAACGACGACTCTTGCTGACCTACTGCCCTCGGTAATGGCACCGTTCCCAAAGTATGTGGGCTCTATTGATAACCTCACTAACAACTTTAACAACGCCCTGCGCTAAACCATTGATAGTATAGCACCGTTGAAGTTAAAAAAGGCCCCAAAAAGGCGTACGCCATGGTTTACTGAAGAAACTAGAGCTCAGAAATTATTATGTAGAAAGCTGGAACGCAAATGGCGCACGACTAAACTTGAGGTGCACCATCAAGCATGGAGTGATAGTTTAATAACTTATAAACGCATGCTTACCTTAGCTAAAACTAATTATTACTCAAATCTCATCCGCATTAATAAAAACGATCCAAAATTTTTGTTTAGTACAGTAGCATCGCTAACCCAACAAGGGACTCCTTCCAGTAGCTCCACCCATTCGGCAGATTACTTTATGAAGTTCTTTAATAAAAAAATTGAACTCATTAGAAAGGAGATTAAAGACAATGCGTCCCAGCTACAACTGGGTTATAGTAACACAGATACGACTGTATATACGGTGGATACTGCAAATATCCAAAATAGTTTCTCTCGTTTTGATGAAATAACATTAGAAGAATTGTTACGTGACCCACTTCCTGGGAAACTTATCAAGGAGCTTTTTGTATTATTAGGTCCATCAGTGCTAAATATTATAAACTTATCACTTTCCTCGGGCACTGTTCCCCTAGCATTCAAAAAAGCGGTTAGTCATCCTCTCCTTAAAAGACCTAACCTCGATCCTGACCTCATGGTAAACTACCGACCGGTGTCTCACCTTCCCTTTATTTCGAAAATCCTCGAAAAAATTGTTGCAGAGCAGCTAAATGAACACTTAGCGTTTAACAATCTATGTGAAACCTTTCAATCCGGTTTCAGGGCAAATCACTCCACGGAGACAGCCCTCGCAAAATTGACTAATGATCTATTGCTAACGATGGATTCTGATGCGTCATCTATGTTGCTGCTCCTCGATCTTAGCGCTGCTTTCAATACCGTCGATCATAATATTTTATTAGAGCGTATCAAAACACGAATTGGTATGTCAGACTTAGCCCTGTCTTGGTTTAACTCTTATCTTACTGACAGGATGCAGTGCGTCTCCCATAACAGTATGACCTCGGACTATGTTAAGGTAACGTGTGGAGTTCCCCAGGGTTCGGTCCTTGGCCCTGTACTCTTCAGCATCTACATGCTGCCGCTGGGTGACGTCATACGCAAATACGGTATTAGCTTTCACTGTTATGCTGATGACACCCAACTCTACATGCCCCTAAAGCTGACCAACACGCCGGACTGTAGTCAGCTGGAGGCGTGTCTTAATGAAATTAAACAATGGATGTCCGCTAACTTTTTGCAACTTAACGCCAAAAAAACGGAAATGCTGATTATTGGTCCTGCTAGACACCGACCTCTATTTAATAATACAACTTTAACATTTGACAACCAAATAATAAAACAAGGTGACTCGGTAAAAAATCTGGATATTATCTTCGACCCAACTCTCTCCTTTGAGGCACACATTAAAAGCGTTACTAAAACGGCCTTCTTTCATCTCCGTAATATCGCTAAAATTCGCTCCATTCTGTCCACTAAAGACGCTGAGATCATTATCCATGCGTTTGTTACGTCTCGTCTCGATTACTGTAACGTATTATTTTCGGATCTCCCCATGTCTAGCTGCTAGACTTTTGACAAGAACAAGAAAGTTTGATCATATTACGCCTGTACTGGCTCACCTGCACTGGCTTCCTGTTTGATGTGACTTTAAGGTTTTACTAATTACGTATAAAATACTACACGGCCTAGCTCCAGCCTATCTTGCCGATTGTATTGTACCATATGTCCCGGCAAGAAATCTGCGTGCAAAAGACTCCGGCTTATTAGTGATTCCCAAAGCCCAAAAAAAGTCTGCGGGCTATAGAGCGTTTTCCGTTCGGGCTCCAGTACTCTGGAATGCCCTCCCGGTAACAGTTCGAGATGCCACCTCAGTAGAAGCATTTAAGTCTCACCTTAAAACTCATCTGTATACTCTAGCCTTTAAATAGACCTCCTCTTTAGACTATTTGATCTGCCGCTTCTTTTCTTTCTCCTATGTCCCCCCCTCCCTTGTGGAGGGGTACCGGTCCCATGACCATGGATGAAGTACTGGCTGTCCAGAGTCGAGACCCAGGATGGACCGCTCGTCGGGACCCAGGATGGACCACTCGCCTGTGTATCGGTTGGGGACATCTCTACGCTGCTGATCCGCCTCCGCTTGAGATGGTTTCCTGTGGACGGGACTCTCGCTGCTGTCTTGGATCCGCTTGAACTGAACTCTCGCGGCTTTGTTGGAGCCACTATGGATTGAACTTTCACAGTATGATGTTGGACCCGCTCGACATCCATTGCTTTCGGTCCCCTAGAGGGGGGGGGGGTTGCCCACATCTGAGGTCCTCTCCAAGGTTTCTCATAGTCAGCATTGTCACTGGCGTCCCACTGGATGTGAATTCTCCCTGCCCACTGCGTGTGAGTTTTCCTTGCCCTTTTGTGGGTTCTTCCGAGGATGTTGTAGTCGTAATGATATGTGCAGTCCTTTGAGACATTTGTGATTTGGGGCTATATAAATAAACATTGATTGATTGATTGATATTTTTGTCAAAACATTATATATATATATATGATAGCCACAGCCACAAGGGGGCACTGTGACTGGCATCCCAAACTAAGCTCCATGGCTAAAGAAATAGGGATGTTTCGATACAATTTTTTCACTTCCAGTACGATATCCATATTGCAGCATTGACTATTTGCCGATATCAATCCGAAATCAGCACAAATAACACATACTTTTGACTTATTTTGTAGCGTGTACTGTTATAAAAGTATTGATCAAGTGATATGTTGTTGTGATCACATGAGCTCTGCATACTTGATCAGAGTCTGGAATGGACTGCAAACTTTTTGGTTGTTATATTTTGTTTTCTTACAGGTATGAGTATCATTTGCAAGTAT
This sequence comes from Nerophis ophidion, assembly GCF_033978795.1. Classification (NCBI taxonomy): domain Eukaryota; kingdom Metazoa; phylum Chordata; class Actinopteri; order Syngnathiformes; family Syngnathidae; genus Nerophis; species Nerophis ophidion. The sequence continues at coordinate 10,293,054 of NC_084620.1, forward strand.
GCATTCATTTCACTGTGCCCTAGGTGTGTTGCCGTAGTCCGGAAGTAGCCTTTGCCATTAAGGTCAAAGTGCCACTCTCGTCGTTTGTTGAGTCCTACAAAGTGTTTTTACTGTAAGTACTGTACTTATTACACAACAGCTGTTTGATTGCATGTTAGTTGTAGTTTTCATTAACAAATTAGGAGGTGCTGAAATCACCACGTAAAATAACTAATGCTAATCAGAAGCATGTATATAGTATATCTAATGTAAATTAGCATCGAGCTACAGTATTGGTTTTAATGCAATATTTTTTATGTTGTAATGTCACAGAAAAGTAATTTAGTATTTCATGTAAGTTATATTGAAATACCTTATTTGTGTGTATTCACTTTTGCAGTGTTGTGAAGTAAAGACTTTTAAGTTAAAAAGTTAAAGTACCAATGATTGTCACACACATACTAGATGTGGCGAAATTATTTTCTGCATTTGACCCATCACCCTTGATCACCCCCTGGGAGGTGAGGGGAGCAGTGGGCAGCAGCAGTGCCACGCCCGGGAATCATTTATGGGGATTTAATCCCCAATTCCAACCCTTATTGCTGAGTGCCAAGCAGGGAGGAAATGGGTCCAATTTTTATAGTCTTTGGTATGACTCGGCCAGGATTTGAACTCACAACCTACCGAGCTCAGGGCAAACACTCCAACCACTAGGCCACTTCGAATGAAGTCAAGATGTTATCAGTCTGCTAAGCTAGCAAGAAGGGACGTTAGCGAGAGCACAACAGACCGCGTGTATCGCAGTTCTTATATCATACATTTTAGATGCAGGCCCATACAACATGACACCTGTTTCTTTCTGGTATCAAACCAATATCAATATTGGATCAGGACATCCCTAGTTAGAAATGATGTTTTTTACACAGCACATGGATTGATGTGCATCCTCATGGAGACCTTCAAGCGTCTCTCTTTCTGACAGTGTGTGTGTGTGTGTGTGGTGTGTCCAACCTTTACCCTGAAGATATCGTCCTCGGAAGCGGCCGACACGGCCTCCTTCAGACCTTTGTCTACCTCCTCCTCCACCGTCAGGTCACCAGAGATGGCCCTCCTGATCTCTGGGCCGATGTCGTGCAACGTCCGCAGGCCCGCCTACACACACAGAATACACAGGTGTGTGTTGCAGAACTGTACCTCCATAATTGGCTGGTGTGTGTTACCTGCAGAGAGAGGGCAGTCTTGGGTGGCACCTTGGCCACCAGTCCTTGTTCTTTCCTCTTCTTGAACTTGCGGAAATATTCCTGAATGAGGAAGGTGGCGTAGAACTTTCCAACCGTGACCTCGTCGTCTAAAAAACAAAGTACGACTTGTTAGGTCCTGCATGTGTGTTAGACAAGGTGCAGATTACACACCGCCAGCAGGGGGCACGACTTGATCCAGGAGCTTCATGCTGGTTCTCTTCCAGATCTTCTTCACGATGGCCCTCAGTTCTTCGTTGGCCTGCTCCAGATTACCTGAAAGCGCACATACACTGTCATGAGCATCAGCCAAGTTGATCAATTCTAACTGCGTTACCTTCTGTCTTGATCCTCAGGGCGGTTCTGACCAGCGCAAACAAGGTGGCGTTGAACATGACTGTTCCATCGCTGTTCAGAGGCATGTTCATGGAGACTAGACGCTACAACAGGCAACAGACATCTCTCGGTGTATTTTACCGGACAGCAGTACCGCACAATTCAAAAACTTATGTACAATATCTTCTCGAGGGACAATGCTTTAAAAATGAACATACTTTAGAATGGTCAGTGTGCAGCTTGCATAGCAATTTATATTGATAATTCACTAACACTTTGTAAACACATAACCATTATGCGATCAAATTGTGTTTTTGGTGTGAATACGTAGTGTTGGCATGTCTTTGGAAGTGGGAGGAAGCCGGAGTACCCGGAGGGAACCCACGCATTCACGGGGAGAACATGCAAACTCCACAAAGACATGCACCTGGGGATAGGTTGATTGGCAACACTAAATTGGCCCTAGTGTGTGAATGTGAGTGTGAATGTTGTCTGTCTATCTGTGTTGGCCCTGCGATGAGGTGGCGACTTGTCCAGGGTGTACCCCGCCTTCCGCCCGATTGTAGCTGAGATAGGCGCCAGCGCCCCCCGCGACCCCGAAAGGGAATAAGCGGTAAAAAATGGATGGATGGACGTAGTGTTGGCCACTAGAACTTGATGACATCGCTGGTTGACGTTAGACAACCTTGACCTCCTTCACCTTCCTTTCCTCCTTCCTTCCTTCAGGTGCTCAAGTGGTTTCATTTTTTGGCAATTCTTTCACTTTCAACTTCATCAGCAAAGCCCCTTGGTCATTTTGGAGGCGTGTTTGGGCTCATTATCATTCAGGGTGTCCTGAATTCTGGAGCCGATTGATCTGATATGATATCAGCAGGAATCACACATACTTGTATTATTTAGGAGTGAGGAATGTTAGAAAATAGAAATTAGTCAAACAGAAAAATAAAATATGAACCTATGTTTTATTAACCGTCTGGATTGGATTTATGTTGTCTTATAGTTGAAGTTGAATGATAATTGTGTTTTTAAGTGACACCTAATGGTCACAATAATTCATGATGTTAAGATGAGGATGCAATAAGTTGAATGATGCAGACACATCCATCCATCCATCCATTTTCTACCGCTTATTCCCTTTCGGGGTCGCGGGGGACGCTGGCGCCTATCTCAGCTACAATCGGGCGGAAGGCAGGGTACACCCTGGACAAGTCGCCACCTCATCGCAGGGCCAACACAGATAGACAGACAACATTCACACTCACATTCACACACTAGGGCCAATTTAGTGTTGCCAATCAACCTATCCCCAGGTGCATGTCTTTGGAGGTGGGAGGAAGCCGGAGTACCCGGAGGGAACCCACGCATTCACGGGGAGAACCTGCAAACTCCACACAGAAAGATCCCGAGCCTGGATTTGAACCCAGGACTGCAGGAACTTCGTATTGTGAGGCAGACGCACTAACCCCTCTGCCACCGTGAAGCCTGTGTAAGTCATATGTAACAATAGTTATTTGATATTTGTTTATATAGACGAATGTGCTGTTTTACACTGAAATACTGCATTGTTCAATTCAGTACACTTTTATTAGTAGATTGCACAGTACAGTACATATTCTGTACAATCGACCAATAAATGGTAACACCCGATTATGTTTTTCAACTTGGGTGCACGTTAATCAATTAATGGTGTGTCTAGCATGTGTGCTATTGTGTGCTTAGCTGTTGTGTAGCAGCTAGCTCTTTGTAGCCTCTCATGTTAACCTTTTGTAAACAACTTTATTTGAACAATAATGTCTGTGTGTTGACCATTTTTAGTTAATACAAAATACTGTATATAATAAGCCTGTGCAAGCTGTTCATTGACTATTTTAAAGTATACATTACCTATTGACACGGTCATTAAACATTTGCTGAAATGTTAAGAGTGTTTGCTCTTGCTAACCTTGCACGCAACCCGGTGAGGACACAGCTTTCCAAAGCCGAGTGGGGGTTGTATTCTTCTGAGCAGGGTGACTACATCCAGGTGTTTTATTCTCCCCCTGCAAACAACAAAAATCAGCCCTAACCTCCAAACTCTTAACTTGTCAAATTTTGTCACATCAACTCACTTGGCTTCCGGGTCGTACTCGGCCCAGATCCTCTTGAACTCGTCAAGGTGATGCGGCCCCAGGATGGACCAATCACGCGTCAGGTAGTCAAAGTTGTCCATGATGACAGCCACGAAGAGATTGATGATCTAGAATAAGAAACGGATGTTTGTCTCATTTCTATTTTGTGGTGTTTAAATGCGGAGGGACTGACCAGAAAGGCACACAGCATGTAGAAGCTGACAAAGTAAATGATGGCAAACTGGCTGCCGCAATCCTCGACGGTTGTGCTGTTCTCATTGGTGGACCCCTTCTCACAAGGCCGGTTGGGCGAGCACGCCAGCATGATCTCCTGCCACGCCTCACCTGTTGCACACCTGGCGGCCATAAAGGTTTCTAGTCAATTTTGGACAGATGACTGGAAGATAAAGACTATTTTTTAAAGAAATATGGGGAGTTTTGCATTCATATTAGACTAGATTAGGATTTCCCAATATTTTCATTCAAACATTGACATCAGAGAAGTAGTGCAGAACAAAATTACTTTACATTCTCAAGCCACGATAAAAACAAGAAGATTGATATAATTTTTTTTTTTACATTTAATTTTCACTGCAGGTCCGCTCAGAATCTATTTTATTTTTATATGATCTATTTATAACCTATTTACCATTAACCTATCGTATTTATAACCGTCTCTATTCATATCATATTCTATTGAAATTATTATGTAAATACAGTACTATAGTTCTTGTGTTAATCATTGGGCTGAATCTGGCACTTTGGGTACCAAATGTTGTGCCATCTCATATGTGTCATGTGAGCTGCTGTGACAATAGGATTCCTTCAGTCCTTGAATGAATACACCAGAATTTTTTTTTCAAAAATTTGTTGAACACTTTTTTTAAAAAAGTGAAAGAGTTACGCTAATTGCACCCAGCTTATTGCACGTGTATTGATTTTTTATTAAATACTATAAATAAGTATAGTATAGACGGAATGAATACACCAGAAATTTAAAAAAAAAAAATTGTTGAACACTTTTTTTAAAACAGTGAAAGAGTTACGCTAATTGCACCCAGCTTATTGAACGTGTATTGATTTTTTATTAAACACTATAAATAAGTATAGTATAGACAGTAATAAAAACACTATTTATGAGACATAAATCTTCCCGTAAAGCCTCTATTTAATTAACCACACAGTCCCCCATAATTGGAATGTGCAAAAGAGAATAACCGCTAGGGGTTCTAATTAGCTGCGGGTCAAAGCAACATGGCATTATCAGTTGTGGCTGTTGGCACCTCCTAATGTATTTTTTATATACTCCACAAGATGGCAGCAGAGTGTTCCCTCACCATAACACGGTTCTAACTTAAAAATGGAAATCGAAAACCGGTTCTTGTTGAGAACTGGCTCCCAGGATTTCGATCCCTGGAAACCAGTTTTGTTAACGATTCCCTTATCTATACCTGTGGGCACGGATGACGTCACCGCACAAGGCGCCTGTCAGCAGCAGAAACGTTAGAATTATTCACGAGAAAGGAAGACAACGGGCAAGTTGCCATACTCGCAAAGAGAATACTGAATATAAACTGAGAAAATACTGGCAGAAAAATTAGCAGACACAGCATGTGAAAACGTTGCATGAATGACGCGTTTTATATATATATATATATATATATATATATATATATATATATATATATATATATATATATATATATATATATATATATATACAGACACACACAGGGAGGCAAAAAACTACTTAGTCAGCCACCGATTGTGCAAGTTCTCCCACTTAAAATGATGACAGAGGTCTGTAATTTTCATCATAGGTACACTTCAACTGTGAGAGACAGAAGGTGAAAAAAAAATTCAGGAATTCACTTTGTAGGAATTTTAAAGAACTTATTTGTAAATTATGGTGGAAAATAAGTATTTGGTCAACCATTCAAAGTTCTCACTGATGGAAGGAGGTTTTGGCTCAAAATCTCACGATACATGGCCCCATTCATTCTTTCCTTAACACGGATCAATCGTCCTGTCCCCTTAGCAGAAAAACAGCCCCAAAGCATGATGTTTCCACCCCCATGCTTCACAGTAGGTATGGTGTTCTTGGGATGCAACTCAGTATTCTTCTTCCTCCAAACTCGACGAGTTGAGTTGATACCAAAATGGATACATGGATGATACAGCAGAGGATTGGGAGAATGTCATGTGGTCAGATGAAACCAAAATAGAACTTTTTGGTATAAACTCAACTCGTCGTGTTTGGAGGAAGAAGAATACTGGGTTGCATCCCAAGAACACCACACCTACTGTGAAGCATGGGGGTGGAAACATCATGCTTTGGGGCTGTTTTTCTGCTAAGGGGACAGGACGATTGATCCGTGTTAAGGAAAGAATGAATGGGGCCATGTATCGTGAGATTTTGAGCCAAAAACTCCTTCCATCAGTGAGAGCTTTGAATGGTTGACCAAATACTTATTTTCCACCATAATTTACAAATAAATTATTTAAAATTCCTACAAAGTGAATTCCTGGATTTTTTTCACATTATGTCTCTCACAGTTGAAGTGTACCTATGATGAAAATTACAGACCACTGTCATCATTTTAAGTGGGAGAACTTGCACAATTGGTGGCTGACTAAATACTTTTTTGCCCCACTGTACATGTACATATATATATAAATATATATATATATATATGTGTGTATCATTTTGCCTTAAATTATTGTTGAATTAAGTATTTTGTATGTCTTATGTATTAAAGTGCATTATTTGTCTTATTTTATATTATTATGTTGTGGCGATAGATTTAAAGATATTCACCAACGTGGCGATAGATTTAAAGATATTCACCAACCAGGACCTCCGTTTCTCAGATAGCAGTGAAGTGAAGTGAATTATATTTATATAGCGCTTTTTCTCTAGTGACTCAAAGCGCTTTACATAGTGAAACCCAATATCTAATTTTTACATTAAAACCAGTGTGGGTGGCACTGGGAGCAGGTGGGTAAAGTGTCTTGCCCAAGGACACAACGGCAGTGACTAGGATGGCGTAAGCGGGGATCGAACCTGCAACCCTCAAGTTGCTGCCACGGCCGCTCTACCAACCGAGCTATACCGCCCCGTGAACAATGCTAACAACACGGTGGATAATATTGCAGCAATCTTCAAGTTGACCAACTTTTGGCAGTACTATTCTTGATGCACTTCATCTTCAACTACTGCCTCATCAATCACACATCTCCACATTGGTGAGCCTTTTTATGTGAGCGACGTCAAAAGATGAAAGCACGTCGTACCATGACTCAATGCGACTCAGCGTGCCGCTCAATGGCGGTATAGCTCGGTTGGTAGAGTGGCCATACCAGCAACTTGAGGGTTCCAGGTTTGAACCCCGCTTCCGCCATCCTAGTCACTGCCGTTGTGTCCTTGGGCAAGACACTTCACCCACATGCTCCCAGTGCCACCCACACAGGTTTAAATGTAACTTAGATATTGGGTTTCACTATGTAAAGCGCTTTGAGTCACTAGAGAAAAGCGCTATGTAAATATAATTCACTTCACTATTGCTAACAAGACTGCTATCAGCGGCTGTTACCAATGCTAAGTTGAAATGAACTATGCTGATGCAGTTTCTCTTCAACATCCTCAGCTCAACGTGACATTGGTGAGCCTTTGTTGTGAGCGATGTGGAAAAGAAATGCTAACAACAGAGCTAATGGTTTTGATTGATTAAAACTTTTATTAGTAGATTGCACAGTACAGTACATGTTCCGTACAATAGACCACTAAAAGGTAACACCCGAATAAGTTTTTCAACTTAAAGTTTAAGTCGGGGACCATGTTAATCAATTCATGGTCATAGATGCGACTGTCAAGTTGACCAAGTTTTTTTATTACAATTTACACCTGTGGTTTCAACACATAAAGCGCTGTTCTAACTTAAAATAATTACCGAGGATGTGATGAAGTATTTCCACGTAGTGGTCGTGTTGTAGTGGCCGGGTGACGACCATATAACAATTATGCTTTAAGGATCCTCCGGGCTACCAGTGAGTACTGTAGTCTCGATGCTATATATTAGGTGGAAGAAGTGTAAAGGTGACTATATGACTGATATTTCGTGTTTAGAGGAATTGAATTATGTTAAAAGAACGTATTTAGAAAGTCGTTAACACTTTATAATGCTCTAATGGTTAAAATATTGCCTTTTTTTAATAACAAACCTACAGTACTTTGCAAGAATTTCTTCAACATGGTCAGGCCTGGAACCAATTCGCCGCAATAAACGAGGGACGACTGTATCTTCTATCTTCTAATGCAGTGGTTCTCAACCTTTTTTAAGTGATGTACCCCCTGTAAACATTTTTTTAATTCAGGTACCCCCTAATCAGAGCAAAGCATTTTTGGTTGGAAAAAAGAGATAAATAAGTAAAATACAGCACTATGTCATCAGTTTCTGATTTATTAAATTGTATAACAGTGCAAAATATTGCTCATTTGTAGTGGTCTTTCTTGAACTATTTTGAAAAAAAGATATACAAATAACTAAAAACTTGTTGAAAAATAAACAAGTGATTCAATTATAAATAAAGATTTCTACACATAGAAGTAATCATCAACTTAAAGTGCCCTCTTTGGGGATTTTAATAGAGATCCATCTGGATTCATCAACTTAGTTCTAAACATTTCTTCACAAAAAAAGAAATCTTTAACATCAATATTTATGGAACATGTCCACAAAAAATCCGGATGTCAACACTGAATACTGCATTGTTGTATTTTTTGTCCCAGTTTATAAACTTACATTCATATTTTGTTGAAATATTATTCAATAAATATTTTTATAAAAGATTTTTGAATTATTGCTATTTTTAAAATATTTAAAAAAAAACCACGTACCCCTTGGCATACCTTCAAGTACCCCCAGGGGTAAGGATACCCCCTTTTGAGAATCACTGGTCTAATGAACCCACACAAACGTCAACAGTGGAGGCGATAAGAAGCGTCTAAAACGCTTCCTTACCGAAAGAGCAGCAGCACCGCCTGAGGGAACGTCTGGAAGTTGTTGTTCCTGTTGATCTGCGTGTGGTCCTGCAGTGCTATCTTGCCAAACATCTGCGTGGGGAAGCGAAGCGTCTTACTAAATTACAGAGCAATTACTTCCAAGATCAAGCAGGAGGAGAAGCAGGACGCTAACCTGCATGCCGATGACGGCGTAAATGAAGAAGAGCATCACTATAAGGAGAGCCACGTAAGGTAGAGCCTGCAGCAAAAGGGGAAGAATCCACTTTTAGACACGTTACTGCACTTTTACATGAGTTTGTTAAGACGCTCACTTGGAAGGACTTGATGAAGGTCCACAGGAGGGTACGGATCCCCTCCCCGCGGGACAGCAGCTTCACCAGCCGCATGACACGGAACAGCCGGAAGAAGGTGATGGAGATCCTGGCGTTCTCCTCTGAATTCTGCAGACCCTTTTTTTTATATCATTTATACGGGTTTATGAACACAAATATGCACAAGTCAATACATTATTAAACATGATTTATGTCCATATGTGTGGCATCAAGTGGCAACAAATAGATGCAACTATCATGGCTGTGCAAGTCTTGAAAGCCCAGTCATGGCCACTCCTGGTTAAACCGGGAACCTAAGTATAATTTAATTGAAGCCCCCGCTCATAAAACATTTTGTTCCACACGTTATTTGTGTGAAATTATTTTTATTCTATTTGACTCAAAAATTTATTTAATAAAATGCTTTGATTAATAGTTATTTTTCATGCAAAACAACAAACTGAACATGTATAGAACATAAATCAGCAAACCTTTCAGCCTCAACTTCCACCACGGATCGAATTCTCTTGGTCTAACTTACAAGACCAGTGCATTAATGCTGAGCGTCATGGGAGACTGTGACAGATTTCAAAGGAATTTAGTATTATGTTTTCATTAGAGACAGAGCAGGAAGGGGCTAAGAATATGTTTGAAGAATAATTTTATATGAAGTCATTCATTATTGACATTTTACATGTGCTTATTCTCGCAAAATGGGGCCCCCACGGATAGTATGGAACTCCTGTATCGTTTGTTCATTTTTCTTAATAGATAAATAGATAGTACTTTATTGATTCCTTCAGAATAGTTGCCTCAGGAAATTTAAAATTATTTTAATTTTAATTAATTTTTTATTTGAATTAATTTCAATTAAAACATTAATGAAACTTAGAAAACAAAATAAGAGTTTCATAATGTGTTTCGAGCCCAAAAAGTAAAAAATTGTGCACACAGTTGAAAATTGGACAAAACAGATAACAAGCATGAGATTTTATAATTTATTTTCATAATCCTTGTGATATGCTAAAATTACCTGGAAGTGGGGAGGTTCTGATGAGGGATTTATGCATCAACTTTCTGATGCCGATCCTCAATGAGTGAGATCGGCCGAGATTAATACCAATTATGATCTCTTGTACCAACTGTAATTTTTTTCCAATAATTTAGGGTGAGTGCTGTTGACAAACTTGACAGTTTAAAAATACCAGCACCTTATTTAAACAAGTTGGTTATTCTCATATATTACATACAATTGCTTGAGCAGAACAAAGTCAATAGTACAAAATATCTAAACAAAAACTACCATACATCACACATTTAAATCATTTGTTTTTTGCCCTCAAAGTCCTTCTGTGTCCAATGAATTATTCCCTGAATTTGAAAACTTTAACGAAAAAATAAAATAAAATTATTTTATGAAAATAATGGGTTGTACTTGTATAGCGCTTTTCTACCTTCAAGGTACTCAAAGCGCTTTGACACTACTTCCACATTTACCCATTCACACACACATTCACACACTGATGGAGGGAGCTGCCATGCAAGGCGCCAACCAGCACCCATCAGGAGCAAGGGTGAAGTGTCTTGCTCAGGACACAACGGATGTGACGAGGTTGGTACTAGGTGGGAATTGAACCAGGGACGCTCGGGTTGCGCACGGCCACTCTCCCACTGCGCCACGCCGTCCCTATAAATAAAAACATCGACCTAAAACTCTTGTACCGACCATATACTGATATTGTCGTCGACACCACCAATTTATGGATCTCCCCATGCTAACACCAAAGTTACCTTTATAATATCATCACCTCTCTTATTTATCTACTTGTTAGTTTCCTGTTAATAACAGCTTTTAGATTATGTTGAAAGGTGCTCCTATCTACACGTTATAAACTTCACTAAGCACTCTTTTATTTATTCTGTTGTTTCAGCTTAGCTAGTATGTCTGCTCCTGCTTGCGCTCAGTGTGCAACATGATTATCACCATCCTAATATTTGATTATGGTACTTAAGATACAAAGAAATCAGTTTATTTACTGTAAGGGAGGTAATTATTATTTTCTTAAGGGAGTGTCTCCACACTCTATGGAGATACACAATTAGCTGCTAGTTAGTCAACCGGGGGACTAAAAATAAATATAGTGTCAGCCAAAAGGGATCTGCGTTTATGATCACCATTAAAAGGCTTTAATCGCCAATGACAATCACATACTGTAACGTATTAATTCGGGTCTCCCCATGTCTAGCATTAAAAGATTACAGTTGGTACAAAATGCGGCTGCTAGACTTTTGACAAGAACAAGAAAGTTTGATCACATTACGCCTGTACTGGCTCACCTGCGCTGGCTTCCTGTGCACTTAAGATGTGACTTTAAGGTTTTACTACTTACGTATAAAATTCTACACGGTCTAGCTCCATCCTATCTTGCCGATTGTATTGTACCATATGTCCCGGCAAGAAATCTGCGTTCAAAGGACTCCGGCTTATTAGTGATTCCCAAAGCCCAAAAAAAGTCTGCGGGCTATAGAGCGTTTTCCGTTTGGGCTCCAGTACTCTGGAATGCCCTCCCGGTAACAGTTCGAGATGCCACCTCAGTAGAAGCATTTAAGTCTCACCTTAAAACTCATTTGTATACTCTAGCCTTTAAATAGACTCCCTTTTTAGACCAGTTGATCTGCCGTTTATTTTCTTTTTCTTCTATGTCCCACTCTCCCTTGTGGAGGGGGTCCGGTCCGATCCGGTGGCCATGTACTGCTCGCCTGTGTATCGGCTGGGGACATCTCTGTGCTGCTGATCCGCCTCCGCTTGGGATGGTTTCCTGATGGCTCCGCTGTGAACGGGACTCTCGCTGCTGTGTTGGATCCGCTTTGGACTGGACTCTCGCGACTGTGTTGGATCCATTGTGGATTGAACTTTCACAGTATCATGTTAGACCCGCTCGACATCCATTGCTTTCCTCCTCTCCAAGGTTCTCATAGTCATCATTGTCACCGACGTCCCACTGGGTGTGAGTTTTCCTTGCCCTTAGGTGGGCCTACCGAGGATGTTGTGGTGGTTTGTGCAGCCCTTTGAGACACTAGTGATTTAGGGCTATATAAGTAAACATTGATTGATTGATTGATACTTTTTTATAAAAATCTGCCGATACTGATCGGTGGGCAATCGATTGGCATATACCTACCTGGAATTACTTTTACGTGATTTTGGGCTGGCTCCTCAATCCTGCTCTCTTCATGTAACCCAGGTCAACATTAAGTACTGCTACTACTACTTTTAAGGTTTATAAATCAATTCAAAAAGCAACATTATATGCCCGTTATTTGTTTTGTTAACTTTCCAACTGTACATTAAATCGGTAATGAAGAAAAAATTATTTGTTGTGCGTTTTTTCGTTCTGCCTCTTGAAACAAATATCGAAACTGACGATTTGATGTGATAAGCCGCATTGACGATAAACTGCTCTATAAATCGAGGATTACGATTTAAATGCCGCCTGCAGGAAGATGAATCAGTCATGTAAAAGGAAACCGGCAGCTTCTGGTGGATTCAAATATTACAGCAGGTATAAATTCACATTATTTGTTTTTTATTTGCTCGCTCTCTAGCGACCACCGTGCAGCCTCAACATTTATATTTAGACTTTTTTTGCAAGGAATGTTGGCAGTTGACAAGGTTTAGCGGCGGCTTTTCTTTGCGTCCCAGCAGTAGGTGATAAAATATTCAGCCATCTTGCTGAGTGCTATTCTAATACGCATTTATTTATTTATGCTGCTGCTGCAGCTAAGGGACTTTAAAAAACTCCACAAAATATAAAAACAAAAGTAACATATTATTTTGCACACATCTGGAAAGAAGACAGAAAAGAGGGCACATATTATAATTACTATTATTATTACAACACATGTAAGCAGATCTATTTGTCACCATGTACTCCATCAAGATGCCATCATCCATTTTTTGTTATATACTCCAGAAAGTTATCATTTTCCACATCACTTTCATGGATAATTGTGTGTATTGCAAGTATTTTTAAAATACCATTATCATGCAGGAATGGAACATTTTCAATGCTTACACTTTTTACCCCTATGGACTGATTTGTCCCCACTGACTGCAGTTTTAGTCACAGATTGTTCATGCTATCGGGATTGAAAAAAATATATATATAAAAAGTTGTAGGACCCAAACCCCCAGCACCTGTAGCCCAAACAAATGTGAATCTTGTGAAAGTAAACCAAATCATTCATGAAATGGACTCACTTTGGACGACCACTGATGAGAAAAGCAGAAAAGTGAACCTTGACGAAACGGTGCACATAAGTTACATTTCTGTTCAGGAAAAAATGTATTTCTTTTTAAACTCACGACGTCTCGCGGGCTTAACTGAATACGCCGGCTGTCTGCAATTTGCCCACGTGCCGTAGTTTGGACTCCACTGGCCTACGGTATTTCCTTCTTTTTAGTGCTTTGAACCGGAAGTACAAGTGCTGTTCCATCTTTTATCCGTCCATAGCGTTTCTGCTCTAAAGGATTCTTCCTTCATCACTCCAAGCAACGTTTGTAAACTTTACATTGTAACTAAAACCATGCATGCTTACTGAACTTTCCCATGTGGGATGTTGTGGGAGTGTTTTTATGCATATTCGTACGTGCTATCGTAATATAACGAAGCTAGCATCGTTAGCATTAGCTAATATGCTCACATGTTAAGAAGTGTCTGTGTCAGTATTATTAACAATGGCATTCTTTTTGTATTGCTCCAGTTTCACAAATTCCTCAGTAAATTCACCAAAACGTTACCCTGAAGATATTGAGTATGTTTAGCTGATTAGAGAGCTATCTTAAGCACCTCGTGGGTCCATTACGATGACTTCTGTTTTGTTTGATCAGCCGCTTTACTGCTGCGTTTCAGGCACAGTTTGGAAACACTTCAAGTATGTAAATAAACATTTACAAAATCTTTCTGTGTAAATAGCTAATTTCACAACATATCTGCAGCTTATAGTCCGGTGCGGCGAATATATGAAAACATAGTTTTCTATGGGTGCGGCTTACATATGTAAAAAAATATAAACATTTTTAATAAATACAGGATTTTGACAGCAGCTTATCATTAATACCATTTATCGTTATATCCTTAGGGGACATAAGGTTAAAAAGTGTAATAATTCACCACATAAATACTTAGAAAAAATGTTGTTTCCATCTGAACCTCAAGGCAAGATACCAATTGTCATTAACTGCATTTCTGGAAAATGACAACCTTCTGGAATATTTAATAGAAAAGCCTGAAGACGTTACTACACCAGTAAACATATATAAAACAGGCCCACATAGGGCACTGTTGCACCGATGAGAGCGTGGGGCAGAAAGCCGAGGTGACATCAAGTGTATAGATAAATAGTATGATCGTGTGACAAAGCAGTGGACACCACACCCAAAAAGCGAAGCAGGGAGTGGAAGAACAGCGGGCGCCATGGCAACTTAAGTCGCTCCAGCTGAAGGTGTTGCATCACCAAATATGGAAAACGGGTGACGTAAATAGAACAGTGATGGGGTGTCATGCGGAGGGCAGCAGGATGTATGGCTGGAGGAGAGGGTGGCGGTACAGGAAGGCGGCGGAGGTTACCGTCAAAGCGTACCATTGGTCTTACCACAGGGGGGTGAGAGGAGGAAGAGGAGGAGGACGAAGAGGAGGAAGACGAGGAGGAGTCAGCTGGCTTTAAGGAAAGGCAACAAGGATCAGCCACAGAGCGGCGGTGTGTGAGTGTGTGTGAGTGTTTGTGTTATTGTTTGACTTTAAAGGTGACTGAAATACATTTTATCACAAAATAAGCATTTTAAAGCAGACTGAGATAAAATGTCCATCAGGGCCGCAAGGGGTCTAACCCTTAAAAAGATATTGCACAGTCAAGCAGGGACTGGAGGTTATTGCTGAAATAATGACTGATGGCCCCAGGACCAGCATGGAGGAGCTGTTAATGTTTCAATGCAACATTTATGTGCAGGTGCCCGTAGTTTTATGTGTATGCTGATGGATAGACGCCTGCCTCTGGAGCTATCTGTTTATCTTCCTGCCAGCTGCAAGCACAGCACAGTAGCAGAAATGTGAACTGGTGCTATTCGCCGCCTCGTTTGACTTGAAGGGTGGACGTTTCAAGTCAAACGAGCACCAAATATTCCCACATCTCAGCGCACAAAAAGGGGAGCACTGGACCATGGATGGACCATCGGTGGGTCGATCCATCGCTCCGTCCCCCGTTAAAAGACCTCGCCACAGAATTAACATGTCGTTAACTTCTCCCTGCAAGAAAGATGACACGGCGGCTTTTGCACAGGGAAAGACGTGGACAAGAGAAGGCGTACATACAAGAGAGACATATAGAAAGGAGGCGTTCATGGGGCACAGAGGGAAGATGGTAATGTGATTTCAGAGGACAAGGAATGGAGGCTCACGCACTGACCTCTTAGTCATGTGAACGTTTCAACATTTTTAAGCTGGTGGCCCGCAGGCCCATATTCTGTGGCCCTCCACTTAACTTCATTGTTTAGTGCAGGGGTCACCAAGGCGGTGCCCGCGGGAACCAAGTAGCCCGTAAGGACCGGATGAGTAGCCCGCTGGCCTGTTCTAAAAATAGCTGAAATAGCAGCACTTACCAGTGAGCTGCCTCTATTTTTTAAATTGTATTTATTTACTAGCAAGCTGGTCTCGCTTTGCTTGACATTTTTAATTCCAAGAGAGACAAAACTCAAATAGAATTTGAAAATCCAAGAAAATATTTTAAAGAATTGGTCTTTACTTGTTTGAATAAATACATTTAAATAAATTCTTTTTTTTTTTTACTTCGCTTCTTATATCTTTCAGAAAGACAATTTTAGAGAAAAAAGACAACATTAAAAATGCTTTTAGGATTTTTAAACACATATACCTTTTTAACTTTTAAATTCCTTCCTCTTCTATCCTGACAATTGAAATCAATGTTCAAGTAATTTTTCTTTTTATTGTGAAGAATAATAATTTAATTCTTCATTTTAGCTTCTGTTTTTTCGACGAAGAATATTTGTGAAATATTTCTTCAAATTTATAAGGATTAAAATTCCACCAAAATATTCTGGCAAATCTAGAAAATCTGTAGAATCAAATTTAAATCTTATTTCAAAGTGGATTTTAACCTATTTAAAACATGTCATCAAAATTCTAAAATTAATCTTAATCATGAAAAATTACTAATGATGTTCCATAAATAATTTTTAAATTTTTTGAAAAAGATTCGAATTAGCTAGTTTTTTTTCTTCATTTTTTTGGGTTGAATTTTGAATTTTAAAGAGTTGAAATTGAAGATAAACTATGTTTCAAAATTAAATTTTCATTTTTTTTCGTGCTTTCTCCTCTTTTAAACCGTTCAGTTAAGTGTTTTTTTCATCATTTATTCTCTACAAAAAACCTTTGTTAAAAGGAAAAAAAATGTACGACGGAATGACAGACAGAAATACCCATTTTTATATATATATATTTATAGATTTATTTATTAAAGGTAAATTGAGCAAATTGGCTATTTCTGGCAATTTATTTAAGTGTGTATCAAACTGGTAGCCCTTCGCATTAATCAGTACCCAAGAAGTAGCTCTCGGTTTCAAAAAGGTTGGTGACCCCTGGTTTAGTGTAACTGCGGCCCGCGCATCCTAGATGGCTAAAACTTGCACGAATGATGATGGTCTTGAACCCCACTAGAAA
Source organism: Nerophis ophidion (assembly GCF_033978795.1). NCBI lineage: Eukaryota > Metazoa > Chordata > Actinopteri > Syngnathiformes > Syngnathidae > Nerophis > Nerophis ophidion. Next base: position 10,309,785 of record NC_084620.1, read on the forward strand.
AAAAACTAACTACAATATCAACAAATATAAACAGCACAGCAAACACATAAAGAGCAACCTTCTGTAAGCAAGCAGAAGTGTCTTTGACCATCTACTGGTCAGTTCTGTGTCAAAATATACAATTTGTAACATTTAATTTTACATTTACAATGTCTTAAGGCCTACCATAATTAAGGGTCACTATAGCTGCTGGGAGAAGGAGTTAACAAATTGAATCATATGATTCCGAAGGGAATACTTCATGGGGCTTAACCTCACCCGGACTATAGACTAGTTAAATTGCGTTCAAAACCCGTGCTCTAAGTGGTTGTGATTGACACAAAAGAAAACAAAGACAGAAAAATATTGGACTTTTTTTTTTCTCTCTAAAGTAAAATAAATACCCAGCATCAATCATCTTTTGGGAAACAGAGCTGTAAAAAGACACCATAGCTGCAGGAGCAATCAAGGGCCATTTATTATTTAACAAACCCTGAGTGGAAACACGCGTCACGCTAAAAGTGGAAGTAGATGCAATTAGCCGCTAATTACGCCGCATTACGACTGCATACAGTGATTGCCTCAGCTCAGGCAAAACACACTTTAAACATAGTTTTGATATTTAAGGCTTAAAAAACGACTTTATAGTACACGGAAAAACACTACATTACGCAGAATAACTATAATTTGTTATTATGGTCCACTATTTTGCAATGTTACATTATCTCTAGGGTTGTCCTGATACAACTTTTTCACATCCAATAGTGATATAGGTCCGATATCAGTAAAAAATGTGCTTCCGTGTAAAATGAGTGATATGACGTCTGATACAAGCAGTTTTGCAGCGTGTTTTTACTTGTGCTAAGCTAGACATTTAAAATGTCCTCCAACGAGCACACAAGGTTGGTCTTTTCTTCAAGAAAGTTTGATCATATTACGCCTGTACTGGCTCACCTGCACTGGCTTCCTGTGCACTTAAGATGTGACTTTAAGGTTTTACTACTTACGTATAAAATACTACACGGCCTAGCTCCAGCCTATCTTGCCGATTGTATTGTACCATATGTCCCGGCAAGAAATCTGCGTTCAAAAGACTCCGGCTTATTAGTGATTCCTAGAGCCCAAAAAAAGTCTGCGGGCTATAGAGCGTTTTCCGTTCGGGCTCCAGTACTCTGGAATGCCCTCCAGGTAACAGTTCGAGATGCTACCTCAGTAGAAGCATTTAAGTCTCACCTTAAAACTCATCTGTATACTCTAGCCTTTAAATAGACCTCCTTTTCAGACCAGTTGATCTGCCGCTTCTTTTCTTTCTCCTATGTCCCCCCCTCCCTTGTGGAGGGGGTCCGGTCCGATGACCATGGATGAAGTACTGGCTATCCAGAGTCGAGACCCAGGATGGACCGCTCGTCGGGACCCAGGATGGACCGCTCGCCTGTATCGGTTGGGGACGTCTCTACGCTGCTGATCCGCTTGAGATGGTTTCCTGTGGACGGGACTCTCGCTGCGGTCTTGGGTCCGCTTGAACTGAACTCTCGCGGCTGTGTTGGAGCCACTATGGATTGAACTTTCACAGTATCATGTTAGACCCGCTCGACATCCATTGCTTTCGGTCCCCTAGAGAGGGGGGGTTGCCCACATCTGAGGTCCTCTCCAAGGTTTCTCATAGTCAGCATTGTCACTGGCGTCCCACTGGATGTGAATTCTCCCTGCCCACTGGGTGTGAGTTTTCCTTGCCCTTTTGTGGGTTCTTCCGAGGATGTTGTAGTCGTAATGATTTGTGCAGTCCTTTGAGACATTTGTGATTTGGGGCTATATAAATAAACATTGATTGATTGATTGATTGAGTCAAGTCATTCGCAAAAGGTAAAAATAGCAGACTATAGGCTACTCGGAGCTAAGCTCGCAATAACACACAAGCTAGACATACGTAGTAATAAACAAGTATCAAATAATGTTTGCATATTACTTACACATACAAAGTCTCCAAGGCAGAGGCGTATTAGAAAGTATCCAGTAAAAAAACGTGTCTACATCATTTAACTTACTGTTTCATGAGCTTAAAAGTCCTAAATTATTGTGGCCACTAGGTGTCGCCAAAACAACAATAACAATTCCACTTGAACTTAAAGACAGCATAAGTCCATTACAGATGGTTAGTGATAAATATGTTATTGCTTTGTGCCTATCGTTGTTCTCTGACTAGTTTCACTCAAATCTTTTCTAACATTAGAAGTTAGAACAGTAGAAGCATTTAAGTCTCATCTTAAAACTCATTTGTATATTCTAGCCTTTAGATGGACCCCCTTTTTAGACCAGTTGATCTGCCGTTTCTCTCTCTTTTTCTCCTATGTCCCCTCCCTCCCTTGTGGAGGGGGTCTGGTCCGGTTGCCATGGATGAAGTACTGGCTGTCCAGAGTCGGGACCCAGGATGGACCGTTCCGCCAGAGTCAGGACCCAGGATGGACCGCTCGCCTGTGTATTGGTTGGGGACATCTCTGCGCTGCTGATCCGCCTCCGCTTGGAATGGTTTCCTGCTGGCTCCACTTTGGACGGGACTCTCGCTACTATATTGGATCCACTTTGGTCTGGATTCTCACGGTTATGTTAGATCCACTATGGATTGGACTTTCACAATATCATGTTAGATCCGCTCGACATCCATTGCTTTCGGTCCCCTAGGGGGGCCGGGGGGGATTGCCCATATATGCGGTCCTCTCCAAGGTTTGTCATAGTATTCTTTGTCGACGTCTCACTGGGGAGAGTTTTTCCTTGCCCTTATGCGGGCTCTACCGAGAATGTCGTTGTGGTTTGTGCAGCCCTTTGAGACACTTGTGATTTAGGGCTATATAAATAAACATTGATTGATTGAACATTCCACACTACAGAATAATACATGTATGTTTGATTGCTGCTGATATCGTATCGGTTCAATATTGGAATCAACCAATACTTAAGACTCCAATATCTGTATCAAATTGAAAGCGAAACAGATGTATTGGGACACACCAATACCACATTGATATCGCAACATTGAGTATTGGCCGACACGATATTGAAGTGATACAATATCACCATGAATCATACCAATTTTTAGGGTTGTGAATTTTTGGGTTTCCCACGATTCGATTCAATATCGATTCTTGGGGTCACGATTCGATAATATATCGATTTTTTTCGATTCGATTCTCGATTCAAAAACGATATTTTTCCGATTCAAAACGATTCTGTATTCATTCAATACATAGGATTTCAGCAGGATCTACCCCAGTCTGCTGACATGCTAGCAGAGTAGTAGATTTTTAAAAAAAAAAGCTTTTATAATTGTAAAGGACAATGTTTTATCAACTGATTGCAATAATCCACATTTGTTTGAACTATTAAACGAACCAAAAATATGACTTATTTTATCTTTGTCAAACATTGGACACAGTGTGTTTTCAAGCTTATGAGATGCGATGCAAGTGTAAGCCACTGTGACACCATTGTTATCTTTTATTATTTTTTATAAATGTCTAATGATAATGTCAGTGAGGGATTTTTAATCACTGCTACGCTGAAATTATAACTAATATTGATACTGTTGTTGATAATATTCATTTTTGTTTCACTACTTTCTGTTTGTTCTGTGTCGTGTTTGTGTCTCCTCTCAATTGCTCTGTTTATTGCAGTTCTGAGTGTTGCTGGGTCAGGTTTGGTTTTGGAATTGGATTGCATTGTTATGGTATTGCTGTGTAGTGGTTTGTTGGATTTATTAAAAAACAAACAAACATGTTTTTAAATAAAAAATAAAACTAAAAATCGATTTTTTAAAAATAAGAATCGATTCTGAATTGCACAATATAAACGATTTGATTTCTATTCGAATCGATTTTTCCCCTCAGCCCTACCAATTTTCATTACATATTTTGTAGTGTGGAATGTAAAAAAAGGTATGATCAAGTGATAATACTCAAACAGAAAACAATATTGAGCAACAGTAGATACTGTATGAGGAAAAACTGACCAAAGAACATTGAATGAAATATTTAAATCCAATATTACGCACCACTCCAAAGTTAAAGCCTATAAATTGAGACACTGTAAATATTGCAAACTTTTGCAATATATATCAATATATATACCGTATTTCCTTGAATTGCAGCAGGGCATATAGTATGCGCCTGCCTTGAATTACTGCCGGGTCAAACTCGCTTTGCAAAATAATTAGCGCATGCTTAGTATTACCGCCTGGTCAAACTCATGAAGTCACGAGTGACACTTCCTCTGTCATCATTTTCAAAATGGAGGAGGCTGATTTCAATACCAGTAATTTGAAATCGCATAAAGGGAAGAAGATTAAGAGCTATTCAGTAGGATTTAAGGTCCAAGCTTACATCACACTCAAATTTTTACTGCATACCTTTGGTACGTGCCGGAGTGAGAAGAGATTTTAAAGTAATTAGCGCATGCTTACTTTTACCGCATGCCTTTGGTAAGCGCAGGAGTGAGAAGAGGTTTTAAATTAATTAGCGCCCCGGCGGCAATTCAAGAAAATACGGTATATTTATTTTGTAGGGTGCCATTTTTGTTGTATACAGTATGCGTAACGTTTGCGGTAACATTTTGTGTAATTTCCGGTTTTCAGACTACACGTAAGTATTCTCATAGTAATAGTTTTATCATTTTCGCTGTGGATGCGGTAATAAAGTACTTGATCAATTCCGGTTAACAGCTGGTTGCTCTTCGCTGTGCAGTAACACGATTCCTGCCACACTTCTGTTAAAGCACACCAAACACTTATTTGACTGTTTTGCGAAATTACATCCAAGCTGGCTCATCGGTTAGCGAGATTTTTTGTGTCCTGCTCCGAGCTCAGGTCAGGGGTGTCGTACGCTTAGCTTTTTCTTGTATTTCAGGGACACTTGTATGAAATGTAGCTAATTTGCTGCCATGAAAGCGAAGATTAAAAATTTAGATGTTAGATGCAGTCGGATATGAGCCAATACAGTTTTTTTTTTAATGCTACTGACTGATATCCAATATCAGATTGGGACACCTCTAATTATTTTACTAATAGCTGCTACGCAATATGACCCTAATAGTAGCGCTAATGTTTCACTATTTAGTCTTATAAAGCTTTTCTATATTATGACGATGTTTATATGGTGTATGTACTAGGCCTGTGAATCTTTGGGTTTCCCACGATTCAATTCAAAATCGATTCTTGGGGTTACGATTCGATAATAAATCAATTTTTTTCGATTCGATTTGATTATCGATTCGAAAACTATATTTTTCCGATTCAAAACGATTCTGTATTCATCAATACATAGGATTTCAGCAGGATGTACCCCAGTCTGCTGACATGTAAGCAAAGAAGTAGATTTTAAAAAAAAGCTTTTATAATTGTAAAGGACAATGTTTTATCAACTGATTGCAATAACGTAAATGTGTTTTAACTATTAAACGAACCAAAAATATGACTTATTTTATCTTTGTGAAAATTTTGGACACAGTGTGTTGTCAAGCTTATGAGATGAGATGCAAGTGTAAGCCACTGTGACACTATTGTTCTTTTTTTAATTTTTATAAATGTCTAATGATAATGTCAATGAGGGATTTTTAATCACTGCTATGCTGAAATTATAACTAATATTAATACTGTTGTTGATAATATTCATTTTTGTTTCACTACTACTCTCAATTGCTCTGTTTGTTGCAGTTCTGAGTGTTGCTGGGTCATGTTTGGTTTTGGAATTGGATGGCATTGTTATGGTATTGCTGTGTAGTGGTTTGTTGGATTGATTAAAAAAAAAAAAAGATTTTTTAAAAATGAGAATCGATTTTGAATCGCACAATGTATTCGAATCGATTTTTTCCCACACCCCTAGTATGTACGCAATGCCACGTTACGCACCGTGCTGTTACTATGTTTTCACGTTACGACGCAGGACACCATGTAACAGTTTACGCAATGTCATAGGACTACAATGGCACTTGAAAGCTCACGACCTGGTGTTTACGATGGCAAGTTACACTACTGTCCTGTGTTCATTTGCAATGTGTCACTACAATTCTGTACAGCAAGTGGCGCTACTTTGTGTTACAGTTAGAACATATTACAACTCCACCACCACTACTGTGAAGAGCCAGTACTTTTACTGCGGCAGGTTAACATTATGTAACAACACACAGCTAGGCTGACGATATTCTGAAATCCCAAAAAGAGGACACATATATGCGTGCCAAGGCGGGCAACATGTCAAGGCCGGGACTAGGTGAACATTTGCCAATGATACTTGAACTTGGTTTATAAATGATATGTTTATTTAAATAAATCATTTTTTCTCCTCTGTTGACAGCAGTGTTGGCGCTAAGAAATTTCAAAATGGGGTCCAATGGACCCCATCAAGTCATAAAAATGGGATCCCACAGTAAATTTTTGGGGTCCCACTTTTTTGTAAGCTTTTTGACAACAAATGATAAACGTATGCATTGTCCTGTTATCTCACATTCTATTTTGTGTTTTGGAAAAAAGGTTTTCAAAAACGTTAATTCATTGAAATAAATAATATAAAAAGAAAACAAATGTGTATGCACATGTATATTTTTTAACTGTGTTAAAGTTGTTTATACGCCACCCTCAGTGCGACCTGTATGGCTGTTGACCAAGTATGCCTTGATTGTCATTTAAACCAATACCTTGCTCTCTCTGTCTCTGCCCCCCCCCCTCTTTACAAATGTTACTGCGTGCGCACACCTTCACAATTTGTTTTGTTTTTCACCCCTCTTAACACTGTACGTACATAGAAAATACACGCAACCTTAACACAAAATGCCTGACATTTGAGGCATTTAAGGAACCCCGCCCGGACACCCCGGACAGTCCGGCAAAAGAGGACATATGCGGGGAAAAGAGGACGCATGGTTAGTCTAACACAGCAGCACCACAAGACACTATTATTATTAAAACTACTATCTTATTGTGTTACTGCATTAAATATGTTACTATGTAAAACACAACACAAGAACAAAGGGTGTAGTTAGTAGTGAGAGAGGAAAACAATAATGATGTACACACGACAAAGATGCATATCTTTGGTCTAGTGGAGCTCACTTTAGAAGCGAGTCAAATGTGAGGTGTTGTTTATAGGAAGTCCTGGCAAGCTTCTCTGGAGGGGTAAAACATGCGCATGGATTCCTTTTCTGGAAGCCTAAAAGCAGCCGAGCACCCTTGGGAAGGGCTGTGCTTATTGGTATGCCAGGCCAGCGGCGTCTGGGGTGAAACAAACTTCATTCTACCACAGGGGACATGCTGTGGGACCCGTGTGCAAACGTCCTGGCCTTGTCGCACGGTGTAAAAGCAGCTGCATACACGTGCCCCCACGAGTGTGACATCATGCTTACGCTATGTCCGTGGGCACGTGCATGTCATTAAGGCGCCTGTTGTGCATGTGTACCCAGCCAAGTGTCCAGCAACATGCTGACCAGGTTGGATTGCCACGTCATTGTAAATAAGAAGCCTGGTCTTTGACTATATGATGTGGAATTCTGTACACCAACAGAATAGAACGCCTGAAGTGTACACACAATAGACACTCGACGTTTGACTTGCGTTGGTCTGATACATTGTTATGCCACTCCATCAGTGACCGCTGAGAATGCACAAATATATTTACATACATTCCACCGGCCCGCAGCGGAGCCATTTATAGATTAAATCCGTCCCCCTCGCTGCACAATTGACCAAAAAAAAACCCCAAAAAAACCCTACCACTTTATTCTGGATACTAAATGAATCTGGAAGAAAAAGTGGACCAGACCTGGATATTGCATCTTGTCACGTTGTATCTGTCAATGGGAAAGTGACGATGCAAAACAAATGCATGTATTTTTTTGAACAGGCCGAGCAATTTTAATAATATAAACCTTGTTTTTCAATGCCAAAGGTCCCATATTACACAAGAAGAGTCCCGATCTAATTTTATCATAGGCTTCAATAGAATAGAATAGAATAGAATAGAATAGAATAGAATAGAATAGAAAGTACTTTATTGATCGCTCACAATAAACTATAATAATAATAAATAATATATTACATATATCATATATACAATATATGAATAATATAAATATATTCTACATTTAAGTGCAGTCAAGAAGGAACATATGCATTATACAGTACTTTTGGTTTGTTCTGTGTCGTGTTTGTGTCTTCTCAAGTGCTTTGTTTATTGCAGTTCTGAGTGTTGCTGGGTCCGGTTTGGTTTTGGAATTGGATTACATTGTTATGGTATTGCTGTGTAGTGGTTTGTTAGGTTGATAAAAAAAAAAACAAAAAAAAATACGATTTTTTAAAATTGAGAATCGATTCTGAATCGCAGAAACGTATTCGATTCGATTCGATTCGTATTTGAATCCATTTTTTCCCATACCCCTACTATTTATTAATTAAACTTCTGGAATAGATGTATGCTGTCTTTAAATTAAAGTGGAGTGGTGATTATTTTTTGTCCACACTGAGTGTCACAATAACTCATGAAGTTCTCCTTGCCCACTGGGTGTGAGTTTTCCTTGCCCTTATGCGGTTTCTTCCGAGGATGTTGTAGTGGTTTGTGCAGCCCTTTGAGACACTTGTGATTTAGGGGTATATAAATAAACATTGATTGATTGATTGATTGAAGTTAAGCTTGTGATACAGTAAGTTGAATGATGTGGACACATTTGTTACTGGATACTTACTAATACACTTCTGCCTTGGAGACTTTGTATGTGTAAGTTAAATGCAACTAAAAATATTTGATACTTGTTTGTAATGACAAGTGTGCTGTATCAGACTGCAATATTGTTCAATGAAGGACACTTATTACGAATGTCTAGCTTGTTTGCTATTAAGTGATAAGCTGTTGTGTAACTGCTAGCTCCAAGTAGCCTACAGCCTACCATGTTTACCTTTTGTAAATTACTACACTATAATAGAAGAAAATACCATTCTTGTGTGCTTATTGGAAGACAATTAGATGTTAACTTGCTGTCCAGCTTTGCACAAGTAAATATTATATTGGAATCTTTTGTGTCAAGTTTTTTTGCTCATATCATACAGATATCAGTATTGGATCGGGACACCCTTGATATTTGTTGAAGAAAAACATTCAGGTCTCGCAACTGTAGCTGACTGATAGACAGTTTGCAGAGCATTGGGCTTTATTTTAAGATGTGTAGCAAATCCTGAACTTAAAAGAACAATTACGATCGTTTCTCACAAAAATGAAAAAAACAAGTGAGGGAAAAACAGGTTTTAGGAACACACATTACTTATTACTTCTGCATAATAGGAGACCTTTGAACAGTTCAGGTGTACTTAATGTGAGTGCAGCACCAACAAAGGGTCTGAAAGTGTGCTTCATGTGTTCGAAATTACAGAAAAATGCATCATAAGGCATTGCCACACTGCGACATCTGGCTCTCTCCACTCCCTGGACCTCATTGGGGCCAGGATCCAATGCAGCCCAGGGTTCCTAATCATTTGAACGCATGCAAGATTATTATCGCTCGGCCTGTTGCGTATGCACGTCATGTTCAGGAATGGGAGGGATTTGGACTTCCTACTTACGTTAACCTCAGTGATGGCTATGTCAACAATGCTACCCACAACTATCAAGGCATCAAATGTGTTCCATGCATCGACAAAATAATGCTGCGCAGGAGAGATGGAGAGAACAGAAAGAAGGCAGAAAAGAAAACATTGAAACAAAAAGCACAGAAAAAAAAACATCCTCATGTTGGTGTGAGTGGTAAGTTAGTCCGTCACTCCTGCCTGCCTTACTTCTGCATCAGTGTTTGGATCCCATGAACGGCCACCTTGGACTCAAAGATGGAAGAGGGGAAGAGGAAAGGTGGAGGCAAGGATGGAGGAGACGACACAAGAAGGACAAGAAAGGAAAGAGGCAGAGGCGGGCGGAGGGCGAGTACTTACGTTGATCTCACTGAGAATGACGTCTATTATGCTTCCAATTACGATGAGGAAATCAAACACATTCCAGGGATCACTAAAGTACCCCTACACAAGGAGGAGGGAGGGGGAGGAGTGAGGTAAGAGAGGAAGGTTAGAAGGGAAACGCCACCTTGTTGTGCCATCAAAACGGCCATATTGGTGCAGCCTAAGGGTGTGTTTACATGTTTTGGTCGAGTGTGAATGCCGACGATGCTGATATTTTCACCAGCTTACAATTCATGAAAAGATTTTAAAATATACTTTTAAAGAGCCTTGCTGTCCCACGCACGCACGCACGCACGCACGCACGCACGCACGCACGCACGCACGCACACACACACACACACACACACACACACACACACACTTCCAATGCATTTTATTTAACATCTTAGTAATTTTCTGTCGTTTTATCGCATGCCACGGTTCAGATGACAACATCCACACTTGACCAAATGAACAAAATGTACAAAGTGTGGACCCTTTTTTTGTACTGTCTTCTTATTTACCAAATCCAATATGGCTGCCAAACAAGGTGGCTTGCAAGACCCAAAAATAATTCAACTTCTTGCCCAAATAAAAACAAATCTATGTTCGATTATATCAAAATAACACTAGCGGCCAAGATGGGAGTGGGATTGAAAAAGGATGGGGTCACTCTGTAAGGTCAGGAGGGTTTAATGGTGTGTTTATTGCTGTAAGCTTATGTAATCATGGAAGAAGGGGACATGATTAATAATGCACCGCATGTTTTGAAGCAGGGCTTCTCAACAGGTGGGTCACAAAATATCTAATATCTCATGCATTATTTATTATTCATATGTGTGTTCCTCCTCACGTCCTTAATATTGCGCTCCAAAATGCACCTTTTCATGACAGTAATAGTCAGTACCTCCAGAATTTTGCAGGCTTTCATTTGGGATCATTGCTGCTTAAATGCCTGCATCTACGACAACTTTTTACAAAGTTGTGGCAAAAGTACTGACATTTTTTTTCCAATAACATTCAATCAGCTTTGAGGTACTTTATGAATATGTTATCAACATTTTAAGTTTCCTTGTAACCTTAACGTCAAAATGCCCACAGGATTTCAACAAAAATGGGAAAATAAACACTGGCTTGATATTTTACTCGTTTTAAACCACACTGACCTAAAAGTAGACACACTAAATGAGTTGCAGGCATTGGACAAAGTTGCAAGGCCACGCATAATTCGTGGGGATAGTTTGAATTTGTAGGATCGCGACCTCACAAATTCCTGGAGGGACTGAATGTTGCTTAAAAAGACAACACAGGCACTTGTTTTTATCTTTTTGGATGGTTTGACTTAGAGCAGTGATACTTGAGAACCCTCATTTTTGGCAACAAGCTAGCATTAGAGCACAAATGTTGTACTTTATAAGCAGAAATGTGTTAATATAAGAGTTCCCTTTAACATTAGTGGCACGCAGGTTTAGCATGAACATAATACGATGGGACAGATAGGAATAACAGGAGACTAATAATAAGAATAAAACAGTTATTTTACAGGTGACAAAAACAGAAATATAGACTACTGCTAAAATGTAATAACAAAAGCTATATGGGGGGAGAACAGGGTTGATTGTCATCCTCGTCATAACTTTCCACTTTCCACTGTCTCACAAATTGTAAAATTGTGAAAATTTAGGGAATCGGTATCTGAGCTCACTCGGGATGGTACCTTTCCCATTTGAACCGATACCGTACCATTCCCCACTACTTGGGAATTTATACTGGTATTTCGCTGTACTATTTTACATTTTTGTGTGTGTTCATGTGTTAATAAATGTGTGATTAATAAATCTTGTTAGTAATAAAATGTCAATTTCTTCAAAGAAACATTTAATGGAGTGCTGATAACGATAACTGTGCTGTACAGTTGTTATATTTTGTTTTCTTACACGTCTGAGTGTCATTTGCAAGTATGCAATTTGCCTGAGGTGTGTTGCTATGTTGTCAGGAAAAAGTCATTGCTATTAAGTCGATTGTGCCAGTCTTGTCTTTGTTGATTCCTACAAAATGTTTTTTTCTGTAGCGGCCTTATTTACTAAAGGTTTTCCTGTAATAAATCAAGTGTTAACTCGATAGTGCACAAAAAGCTAATCTACTAAATGTGTGCAAACTGGAATGCGTCTGTTAAGTGAGAATAAAGCGTGAAATACATTCTGCCTCTCTGTATTCTTTGATATGCACAATGTATGCTGATTACTAAAATGCCCACAATACTGGGAGGAAAGGATGCAAATATAACCATTCAGCACACACAATGTGATTTATCAACATGAAGACATGACATGAAGGTGAACTAAATGATCAAATGTTTCCATAGTGATGCCCCGTATAGTCCACGCAAAATTCTCATTTAAATGAGGCGGTCTGCACGGCTTTCGAATTGTAAACGCAGTGTTAGTGGATCACACGCAACACGCCTACTAATAGTACACGCAATTTAATAGATTGCACACAATGTTTAGTGCGTGGCATTTGGATCTTAGTAAATCTGACCCAAAGTATTGTACTTATTATAGCTGTTTTTTTTTTTTATTGTAATGTGCATCTGAGTTTTACTTGTAGTCACCATGTAAAATAAGTAATGGTAATTGGTATAGTATGTATATGTCATATCCAATGTAAATTAGCATTGTATCAGTATCAAAATATGGTACTGTTTGTTTTAATGTGAAATGGTACTTGGTACTACTAACAGAATTTGGCCAGTGACTACCTATAAAAGAACCAAATTCGTTACCCATCTCTAGGGCTCACCAACAAAGTATTTTCTTAACTAAGGCTTTTATTTTTAACCCTTAGAAAGTGAGAAAGCTATTGTTAGGATGGTTATTAGCTAGCTAACTCATTTGAGATCATTTCAAGCTTTGTCGTTTGCAAGAAATTAAATTTTGAGTGGGTTTTTGAGGTCGCTTGTCACATATACTGTACTATTACATACAGTAGAAATGTGTTGCTTCATTTTGTGTTCAAATACATACATTTATCTATTTGTCACTGCTTCAATTTAATCACATTTTTAAATGTTGTTGTGCTTTTTTGCATTGTTTATAATAACGTAACATGCAACCCAACGGTGTGTGACAACCATCCCTGTGACGTTATCGCTGTTTACGTCTGTTGCAGTGAAAATGAAAGCCATACAAGGCAACATTTTAAAGGGGAACTGCAGTTTTAGGGAATTTTGCCTGTTGTTCACAATCATTATGAAAAACAAGAACGCACATCTTTTTTCTTAGGATCCTAAAGATGATAAAATACGATGATAAAATACACTTGCTAGGTGCGGTTATTGGGAGTCACCGTTGCAACCTTCAAAGCCCTCTAAAACAACTTCAAAACCATTGGTCAATGTTTTTTATACACACTGCAAGTCTATGTATAATTTAGTAACATACATGTTCATGACAATATGTAATGTGTTCCATATTGATTGTATTTTGGTCATTTTATGCTTGACCGGAACTTCTTTTCTCAGCGCATTTATTTCCGTTTCCCTAGCAACGCACTTCAGACTTCCAGCAATAAACGTGTGTTCCTACTTCAGGAAACAAAGGCGAGTGCGTTCTAATCATGGCAGACTTGGTAACACACAATGAAGACGACTATTTTTGGACAAATTAATATTCACAACCTTATATTTTTTAAGCTGAATATACAGAGGTTGAAGCTGGATATACAGAGGTTGAACTAATACTTCTAGAAGTGAGCACAAACAGAGTGTGAAACGTCGGAAAGGACGGAAGCCGAGAGAGTTAGGTCGGCGTGACTTGCCGGTATAAATGTGGAACTTAGAGCAGAGCTATGCGGACATTTATGGAGCGCTTACCCAAAGTCAAATTTAAAAAAATGTCCCCGACCAGCTGGACCAAACGTACACATTTCCAACAAATAAGTGATAATGATACATGCAGCACACCATTCTACTACATACACTGTGAAATGTGGGCTAATACTTTACAGATACTGTAATATGATTCTTCATGTTTTTCAGTCAGTACAGATTTGTGTCCTATCGCATTGTGTTGTGCATTAGAAACTCAATAGCGATTCAGCTGCTGACACAAAAGCTGCCTTATCTTTTGCCGTATGTAGCGTAGCTATCTTACGGCTAACATTGAAGCATGCCGTCCCAAGACATTATGTCACTATGTTAGAAAAAGAGTTCCTCAGTGTTCGCCCTGACAAATAAAAATGTTGCTACAGCTTGGTTTTTACACAGGTTAAGGAACATAAATGAAGTACTGGTCGGGAGTTTTTGGACACATTTTAAAAGTAATTTAGAGGCAGAATTGATTGTTCACATTAACCGCATTGCCAGCCACCAAGAACTAATTGATTTTTACAAACTAAAATGCAAAAAACCCCCCAAAACCTTTGTCTTTCATAAAGATTGTGAACTATAGCCAAAACAATAGGCAGTTTAATGCAGGAATAATTATTGAAGATGTTTAGATGGTGAAGAGTAATTCACTTCAGAGTAAAAAGCGTGACAACCAACCCCGTTCTCTCTTGCTACTTCTGTCATCAAGTAAAGTGTCTTTAAAGAAATGTTAAAATGACCTCAACTTGACAGAAGGTTATTATATCAGATCATGGAGATAAAGTACCCATGAGTGTGTTATTTCACAGCAAACAAGTTCCTACCCTGGGCTTGAAGGCAATTAGCTTGAGGATCATCTCCACGGTAAAAAGCCCCGTGAAGAGCATGTTGAGGATGTTCATGGCGTCGTTAAAGTTCTTCGTCTGGCCGTGATGCTGCAAAAAACGTGAAAAAGAACCAATAAAGGTGCAGAATGAACATCAAGATATATTCTGTGTGTGTGTGTTACCTGCATGGCCAGACAGATGGTGTTAAGAAGGATAAGGGTGAACATCAGGTACTCGAAGTAGGTGGAGTTGACCACATACCACACCTTGTACTGGTAGGGGTTCTTGGGGATGTAGCGGCGTAAGGGGCGGGCCTTCAAGGCATACTCTACACACTGACGCTGTGACAAAACACCAAAAGTTAAACACTCTTAGATCATTTATCCATTCCCTTTCTATACTGCTTGTCTTCATTAGGGTCCCAGGTGAGCTGGAGACAATCCCAGCGTGGCAGACTCACACTCAGGTTCACATTCACATCCATGGATGATTTAAAATCTCCAAAGAACCTAACATGCATGTTTCTGGAACTCCACAAGGAGTAGGTAAGACAGAGTTTTGAATCCTCAACCTATTCCGCCCAATCTGGGCCATTTGTGCCGCAAATAAGTACAGAAAGATAATTGTCTTGTTTACATTCAAGTATGGTGTAAGGCTGTACGAGTGCTGCCAGCATTGTGGGAGCGGCGGTTCCTTGAAAGGAAACCTGAATTACAACGTGGACTGAGATATTGTTACGTAAAAACTGGCTTTCCAATGTGATAACAAGTCCAATCAAACCTCCAAGATGATCAAGTATTCAGTTTTCTGATTCTGAGTTCGTCATGCTAAAAATGTCCTGATAAATCTTTTGTCACCTATAATACAATACAGATATTGCATTCTTGAGTAATGGCCAATACTGATATTGATCAATTATGATATCAGCATTGATCACTCAGTAAATCAGGGTTATTCAACTGATATCAGACCGAGTTCAGCTCAAAACTTGGGAAAGCCTTTTTGCAGCAAGTTCCTAAAATCACTAGTTTTAACACTAGTCCTGTTGTATAGAGGAATTTGTAGCAGTGTAAACACATAGGTAGACATTTTAACCTCCTAAATGTCAGCAACTACTACAGTGGACACATGCATTTTTTTCTGAAATGTGTAACTCTGACTAAATAAATACGCTTTCTGGAAATTTGGCCAAGAGAACAATTTAGTTGAAAAGTCCTGTCATTTATAATGTATTATTTTTTGTGGGTCTTCAACAAGTCCAATTTAAGACATTCTAAGATTATTTAAGACCATAATTTATACAATTTAAAACCATTTCACATTTATACTGGCAAAAGCGGAAACAGACCT
Source organism: Nerophis ophidion (assembly GCF_033978795.1). NCBI lineage: Eukaryota > Metazoa > Chordata > Actinopteri > Syngnathiformes > Syngnathidae > Nerophis > Nerophis ophidion. The sequence continues at coordinate 10,325,767 of NC_084620.1, forward strand.
AAAAAAAATAAATGTCTCCATTCATTTCCGGTTCAGTAATGGAAAGAAAAGGAAAAAGATGTCAAACATCGACCCAAAAAACACCAGAACCTACAAATATTCTAATAAATAAAGATCATTTATGTTAATTTTCAGGGTATACTTCGTATAACTTTTTGTACATGAATTATTGGAACAATATTTTCCCACAACATGACTTGGTCAACAAGGAAAGAACAATATTTCTCCAACAAATCATTTTTTTTTGGAGAAAGTTCAGTGTCGCCTTACTCCTACAAAAATCAGAATGTTTGACTGTGTTGAGGGGTTGAGAGTATTTTAGGAATGTGCAGAATCTTCATTGTAAAATCCCAAAGAGCATTGTGTTCCAGTAATGACAATTTTGTGTGACGTTGAAAAGCTTGGAGCATATTTAAAAAAAGAACGTGACTTTAAGCAAAGCGGCCAAGATGGTTGCAAAACATTTGATCAAATCCTACGAATGTCGGTCGGAACCCATCCATCCATCCATCCATTTCTACCGCTTCTCCCTTTCTGCGCCGCGGGGGGTGCCGAAGCCTAGCTCAGCTGCATTCGGGCAGTAGGTGGGGTACACCCAGGACAAGTCTCCACCTCATCACAGATAGACAGACAACATTTACACTCACATTCAAACACTAGGGAACATTTAGTGTTGCCCATCAGCCTATCCCCAGGTGCATGTCCTTGGAGGTGGGAGGAAGCCGCAGTACCCAAAGGGAACACACGCAGTCACGGGGAGAACATGCAAACTCCACACAGAAAGACCCTGAACCCGAGGATCGAACCCAAGACCTTTGCATTATGAGAAACACGTACTATCCCCTGGTCCACCGGCACATTCCTTAAATCTGTGGGATCCTATAACATTTTTAGGAATTCTGTTTTCTTTGGGTCACTTTTGTACAATGGCAAATAACGCTGGCTTTAAACACACTGAAAGGACTGATTGTATGTTTAATTGTAAATATAATGTTACTTATACCCTACATTGACATAATGTTACTTTTGCTCTTTTTCTTGCCGTGGACAGCCATGTTTGCTACTGTTGCCTCGGCAAATTACGTCATGGACGCTTTTGATCGGCTTAAAATTTCCTTACAGTCGACTGTGTATGCCTTTAAGTGGGGACATAGATCATATTTGATAATGTATGGTACAGGCCAGAAGTTTGGAAACACCTTCTCATTTCGATGCGTTTTCTTTATTTTCATGACTATTTACATTGTGATTGTCACTGAAGGCATCAAAACTATGACACCTGTGAAGTGAAAACCCTTTCAGATGTGCAAAACAGTTATCAGAACAAAGGGGGGCTATTTTGAAGAAACTAGAATATAAAATAGGGTTTCAGTTATTTCACTTTTTTTGTTAAGTAGATAACTCCAGGCCCTGCGATGAGGTGGCGACTTGTCCAGGGTGTACCCTGCCTTCCGCCCGATTGTAGCTGAGATAGGCGCCAGCGTCCCCCGCGACCCCGAAAGAGAATAAGCGGTAGAAAATGGATGGATGGATGGATAGATAACTCCACATGTGTTCATTCATAGTTGTGAGGCCTTAAGTGACAATCTACAATTTATATAGTCATGAAAATATAAAGAAAACACATTGAAAAGAATGTGTGGCCAAACTTTTGGCCTGTACTGTACGTGAGTGGATGAAAATATTTAGTGTTTGTGTGGTCAGTGGTCTAATTCCCACCTAATTCTAACCAAGTGTGCAACCCAAGACTAGACTTTGTGAAACCCATCAGAGTACCTGGTTCTTGTCCAGCTCGCAGTTCTTGTATTCCTGCTCTCCTTGCTCTTGGAACGTGACAATGACAAAACCCACAAAGATGTTCATCATGAAGAAGGCGATGATGATGATGTAGATGATGAAGAAGATAGAGATGACCACGCGGTAGTTGTAGATGGGGCCCACGTCCTCTGCGTGAGAGTCGATGGCCTTGTAGAGCAGTCTGAAAGAGGACGATAATTGTTAGGAGATGATGTTTGTGTGTGTGTGCGTGTGCGCGTACCCACCCTGGCCATCCCTCAAAGGTGGACACAGCAAACAGGGCCATCATGCCTTGCAGCACGTCGTCAAAGTTAAAGTCGCTGTTCTCCCACTGTCTTAGTGCTCTTTCAGGTTTGGCCACGTTGCCGTCCTTGTACATTATATAGGACCCCCTGCAGAGCACAACACACATTAAACATTTAATTGTGGGAATGCTTCTTTTTTTATATTCCCGACATTCCCAAATCACGAGGAATTCCACATTTTATTGGACTTTCGAATGGTTCGTTTTCAAACTTCCGCATTACTCAACCGATTTAACCATTCCACCAACAAAATTTCAGTTATTCAGGATATTCAGGCTATCTTGTTTTTGTATCCAAAAGATTTACAGTTTTCCCACTTTTCCGTAACAATTATTCTTCATTAAAACGTTTCACTACTTCTACATTTCCCAACCGATGTGAACCGTCCAAAGTCATAATGCTATTTGCAAATGTTAGTAATATGCTAGCATGCTAACGTTAGTATGCTATCTTTTTCAGCTAATATTGAAGGTGTAGAGGGGTTTGGATTTTTCACATTTCAAACAAAGCATTACCGATATCCCTATTGAAGGGCGGAAGTTAGCGAAACGCTAACTGTTGGCGATGATTTTTACAGTAATATTCATAATGCCAACGACGTGTGCTAACGTATTACTAACTTGTATCGCATTATTCAACGTATTTCTGGACAAACAGAAGCGGCTGAAAAGAAGAGTTAATGGTGAAGGCGAGCATGGATTGCTGCAATCAACCGAGGTGTGATGTGCTAATGACGTCGTGTTTGGATCCATCCATCCATCCATTTCCTACCGCTTATTCCCTTTCGGGGTCGCGGGGGGCACTGGCGCCTATCTCAGCTACAATCGGGCGGAAGGCAGGGTACACCCTGGACAAGTCGCCACCTCATCGCAGGGCCAACACAGATAGACAGACAACATTCACACTCACATTCACACACTAGGGCCAATTTAGTGTTGCCAATCAACCTATCCCCAGGTGCATGTCTTTGGAGGTGGGAGGAAGCCGGAGTACCCGGAGGGAACCCACGCATTCACGGGGAGGACATGCAAACTCCACACAGAAAGATCCCGAGCCTGGATTTGAACCCAGGACTGCAGGACCTTCATATTGTGAGGCAGACGCACTAACCCCTCTGCCACCGTGAAGCCCGTGTTTGGATCATTTTAGGTTAAAGATTTAATAAATAAAAAAAAAATGTTTTAAATGAATAAAAGCCCTGCTTTGCATTATCTTGATGTGCTTAGTTGAATAACTTTGAAATTAGTTGTATTGATAAAAATAATGCTCACTTTTCTTATCCGGACTGTATAGCCTTCACATAAAACAAAAGTGAAGTGACTTAACATCATTCTACCGTTGCTGCCTTACAGTCACAGTGTGCTGAGATGACATTAGATTGGTTATCTGTGATTATCCTGGGTGTCAAACTTGGGTCGGATCCTTTCTTAGAGTGCATTACTCGGACTGGCTTGATTACCCAATGTCCACTGGGCTTATAGAGATAAACACAGATGTCAAGAATCCACCCACAAACAAAGCCGCCATGGCTATATTGACGCTTATAATTTTGAAAGTCTTTCAATGTGTAAAATGGGATGGGTTGAACAATTAGGTAGTTCACAAAGTCCGGGTATGAGACATCAATATTGTTGATGTTGACTGTACAACTCCTCTCTGGGGAGTGGGTGTACTAGGATGACAGGGGATACAAAACAATAACAATGCAATACCTTTTCATGACATGGTCACAACTGCCTAGTTTCTCTTGTTATATTCTTATTTTACTGTTATATTTTTATTCCCATGGTTGCTTTTTATTTGTATTCTTATTGTAATATTTTTCAATTTCTTTTCATTTATACCCCCATTATTTACTTTTTAAATTCGATCTCAATTCTGTACACTGCTGCTGGAATTTTAACTTTCCTGGAGGAACTCTTCTGAAGGAATCAATAAAGTTCTATCTATCTATCTATCTATCTATCTATCTATCTATCTATCTATCTATCTATCTATCTATCTATCTATCTATCTATCTATCTATCTATCTATCTGAGGCCACCTCAGTAGAAGCATTTAAGTCTCACCTTAAAACTCATTTGTATACTCTAGCCTTTAAATAGACTCCCTTTTTAGACCAGTTGATCTGCTGTTTCTTTTCTTTTTCTTCTATGTCCCACTCTCCCCTGTGGAGGGGGTCCGGTCCAATCCGGTGGCCATGTACTGCTTGCCTGTGTATCGGCTGGGGACATCTCTGCGCTGCTGATCCGCCTCCGCTTGGGATGGTTTCCTGCTGGCTCCGCTGTGTTGGATCCGCTTTGGACTGGACTCTCGCGACTGTGTTGGATCCATTGTGGATTGAACTCTCACAGTATCATGTTAGACCCGCTCGACATCCATTGCTTTCCTCCTCTCTAAGGTTCTCATAGTCATCATTGTCACCGACGTCCCACTGGGTCATTATTGTCACCGATGTCCCACTGGGTGAGAGTTTTCCTTGCCCTTATGTGGGCCTACCGAGGATGTCGTGGTGGTTTGTGCAGCCCTTTGAGACACTAGTGATTTAGGGCTATATAAGTAAACATTGATTGATTGATTGATCTATCTATCTATCTATTTATCTATCTATCTATCTATCTATCCATCCATCCATCCATCCATCCTTCCAGGAAGTGAGGTCTTTGCTTCACTCAGACATGTCGATCTTGCATGGATCCTTACATCCAATTACGGCTGTTTGCTCCTTATAACAACGAAGGGACTTCTTATCTAAATGACTCACAGTATTTCTCCATTGTATCACAGCCGGTGCAATGTTATTTTCTACTGAATAGGACGATAAATTTTACGTGTAGCGCTATCGTGAACGATGACGCTCACCCTTCAAAATAGATTAGTTCAATTCAATGCACTTCTGGAATGTCATATCCTCTGTATTTTTGTTAGGTGACAAAAGGATGATGATATGACTGACTGTAAATGTACTTTGTGTAAGTACATCACCATGCGTAGATCATCCTCTCTCAATATACGATCTTTGGTCATGCATAGCCAGCCACAACTCCAACGGTGTAACGCAAAGAAGTCCACTTTTACTTTAAACCTTATCCGATCCAAAATCTGCTGTCACCATAACGTTAACATAAATCATACTGATGTAAAAAATGTTGCTTTCACCTGAATGAAATTGATGTGAAACGCTATCGGTATAATAACGTTGTCGTGTCAGTCAGGGGCCGCCCCACCCCACATGCAAAACACACGTTCTGCGTAAGGGGTAGGATGAAGGGGGCGGAGACATTTTGCGTGAAGAAGCAAATTATAATCTAAATAATTGAATGACGAGGCGCTTCACATATTACTTTACCCCAAATGTAATCCTGGCCACGTCATGCTCTGTTTCTGATTAAAATATGAAGGCTAAATTTCCTCCATCACTTCCTGTGGCTCCATGGCAGATTTAATTAGTACTAGCCGTGCAAAGCTCAATGTTTTGAGTTCAAAACCCCAGTCGTGGTTAAAAATTCGATATGTTTTTTTAATTTAATCTTTAATGATGTCAAAATTGCCTAATTATCTAAACTTCCGGATATGAATAAAAAAGTGGACTGTTATAAAATCATGTTGATTATCAAATATATTATATTAGTGTTATAGCTCAATTCAAGCTTTTGTTGATCTGGAAATTCATTGTGTTGCTCAAGGTAATATCATTTATATGGTGCTGGGATAGCCATGATTTCAGCCTTTCAGAGTTCCACATGGATAACTAAATTTTGACGTCAGTATTAGTCAATTACTAGATACGGCCCGCCTTCACGGTGGCAGAGGGGTTAGTGCGCCTGCCTCACAATACGAAGGTCCTGCAGTCCTGGGTTCAAATCCAGGCTCGGGATCTTTCTGTGTGGAGTTTGCATGTTCTCCCCGTGAATGCGTGGGTTCCCTCCGGGTACTCTGGCTTCCTCCCACTTCCAAAGACATGCACCTGGGGATAGGTTGATTGGCAACACTAAATTGGCCCTAGTGTGTGAATGTGAGTGTAAATGTTGTCTGTCTATCTGTGTTGGCCCTGCGATGAGGTGGCGACTTGTCCAGGGTGTACCCCGCCTTCCGCCCGATTGTAGCTGAGATAGGCGCCAGCGCCCCCCGTGACCCCGAAAGGGAATAAGCGGTAGAAAATGGATGGATGGTTAGATACGGCCCTGATTGTATGTATAGATCTAAATATGATGTTTTTTTTGCTCTATGTCACAGGTGACAAATGTTTTGCCTCCATGGTCCAGAGTGAAAATGTGCCACTGGGCCTTAGCCAAACACAGCAATTTTAAGCATTCAGCTGCACAGTAAGTGAGCAGTTTAATTCCATAACACCATTATTTAAGGTAGTGTAGAGGATTACGTTCTATAGATGGTAACTTGTTAGCCTTGCGGACATGCCATAAATGATTGTGTGAGCTTAAAATATTATGAATAAGTATACAGTTTTGGGAAGACACCCTTTGGCAGGCCAAACAAAACGACTCGGCGGACGGATTTTGGCCCCCCGGCCCCTCTTTGGGCACCCCTGCTCTACATTGTTTTTTTTCAGTTTATATTACAGGTAAACAGCTCAGAGTCATATATTTGAGTAAATAAGCTAAATTTCCCCCAGGGATCAATAAAGTACTTTCTATTCTATTCTATTCTATCCATCCATCCAACCATTTTCTACCACTTATTCCCTTTGAGGTTGCGGGGGGCGCTGGTGCCTATCTCAGCTACAATCGGGCGGAAGACGGAGTACACCCTGGACAGGTCGCCACCTCATCGCCGGGCCAACACAGATAGACAGACAACATTCACACTCACATTCACACACTTGGCCAATTTTAGTGTTGCCAATCAGGTGCATGTCTTTGGAAGTGGGAGGAAGCCGGAGTACCCGGAGGGAACCCACGCATTCACGGGGAGGACATGCAAACTCCACACAGAAAGATCCCGAGCCTGGGATTGAACCCTGACTACTCAGGACCTTCGTATTGTGAGGCAGACGCACTAACCCCTCTTCCACCGTGAAACCCTATTCTATTCTATTTTAAATGTTACATGATAACTGTTAGTTATGCCCCCAACAGTCATATTTTTGTGACTTGACACTATCCAGCTGGTGTGCTAACAGTTAGCATTTCAGTTCGGCTTTGGCTTTTCAGCATTTACACGCAATTTCTGCAAAAAAGCATTTTGTAGCCGCTGGTGACTGGTGTTGCTGCAACTGAGCGTCCTCTTTTACCTGCAGTCTGCCTGAGTCTGTTTGGAGCTGTCGCTGCAGGTGAAAAACTTGCCCTGATGGAACAGCAACACATTAACATTAACGATAAATCCACAGCGTGACATCCACAGCGTGTCTACCTTGAAGAGCTGCACGCCGATGCAGGCGAACATGAACTGGAGCAGCGTGGTGACGATGACGATGTTGCCGATGGTCCTGATGGCCACGAACACGCACTGGACCACATGCTGAAAGAGGCAGGAAACCACCATAAGGGTACTTACTGTACTGTCTGGACATTTGTTTTATTTACGGAAATGTTAGAGCGCTCACCTTCAGCCCCTTGGCTCTGTTGATGGCCCTCAGAGGTCGAAGGACTCGAAGAACCCTCAGGATCTTGACTACGTTAATGGCACTCGACCTGCAACCAGGATTTCAGTCAGGCAGGGACATAACCTTTATTTTGTGTCAAGAAAATGGATGTAGCAACTGTGATGAAGTGAGTACACCACCCTGCTTATAGGCCATAGAAATGACTATACGTTGGAGTAGTCAGTGTACGGCTTTTGTATCACAGCACAGTTAATTATCCACTGAAAGATAACCATGTGGAGCATGGTTATTGTTTGGTATAAATGTGAGGGTTGTATTCACTTCTCTGACAAACTGAAAACTTTTGTGCTGCATCCATTTTTGAAATAGTCCTTTGGCAAATTGCCTGAAGCTACGTTGTGGTTTTCACAGCGTTCGACAGGGGCAAACGTACAGCAACGTTCAAACGCTGTAAACACAGACATGATCACCAAAAAAAACACACAAACACCATAAAAACACACAAAGGTAAAATGCGGGAAATTAAAAATGGTTCTACCGCACAAACGCTGCAGGATAAAAAACAAACAAACAACAAAACCCCCGACAAACACAAGCATGACAGAAATTCTGCAAGTTGACGGAACACAACATAAGTTAGCTATTCTAGCAGCTATATTTCATACATACCCACATACATAGGTACATACGCACACACACACACACACGGTACATAGAAACACACGCACATTCACTGTACAAACATACTGTACATACACATGCACGAACAGTATACATACACCCATGCATATAATCACGTTTCATCAAACATATCTTAACGTCGGACAGGACACGTTTAGAGAAAAAAAAATGGCTATACTTGCAGAGGCGCCAGACATGAGCGATTTACATGTCAACATTTGCAATTGAGAATAGGATACATTTTAAAAAAGATAATTGAAAATAGTTGAAAATAACTGCCTAGTAGTGTAAAAGTGTTATTTTTAAGTGTTATCCGCTAAAGATAGCTTAGAAAGTTATGGTCAGATTTTGATGAAACTTTTGCAAAATGTCAGAAATGGGATAAAAAACAGGTGATTAAATTTTTGGGGGATGGAGTGAGGACTTTTTTTCCCCTATTGCGAGGTCTGTGTTCTTCAACTGATTTTTTAGTTCTTAAACAGCTCTATTATGCAAAACCTACTTTTCTTACCTATTGATATGTGCTGTTGTGTATTTCGGATCTGCATACATTTAAAATAAAAATGTGGCAGCATTGCACACATTTTTATATTTATATAAATATATAAATATAAATATTTATACATTTAAATATTCATATAATGGGAAACGAGAAGTTTGGAATTTACCCCATTGGTTACTTTTTGCCATTGGTCACGTCAGCGCATTATCCGTTCATGGTAAAGATTTATTTAAAGTGCTTTTCAGTGACTGCCATTATTCGACGTTATAGTCAATAAGTTCCTTCTATTTCGTTATTCTTTTGTTGTGGGGCAGAGTGGCACATGCATCCTCCGCTGTTGCCATTTCTAACACAAAGTAGTGTATAGTTCCAACTTATATCTGTCAGTGAACTCGCTATGGAAGTGCTGAAAACTGCTCAGAAAGCGGCTTGAAGATGGTCTGTAAGAAATAATACATGACCAAAGAACCATCATTAGATGTTATGTAGACCACAAGGATGTGCTTTAAATGTAGAAAATAATTCATAATATGACCCATTTATGTCTTTGGTAAACACTTTACCGTAAATGGGTTTTTCTATGACAGTGTACAATATTACGTCCTAAGTCTTGTATCAGACAGATATCCTTTATATCTGGCTAAATTCCTGTTCATTCATCTAACTTCCTGGTAGCCTGGTTAACTTCTGATTTGTTCCATGAACTTATGTTTTTATGAGAGGTGTGTTTTTGTGGACTTTTTGGCACAATGACAATATTATATTGGAAATGTTATTTTTGTTCTTTGAATTGTGTAGAAACTGTAGATGAAAATGTTTGTTTTTTCCAAAAAAGAGAAATACATGAAAACTAATATATATATTTCCTGCATTTTTCTTTTGCATTTGTTTCCAAACCTGCGGTGTTTATGTGATAGCCACATATTTAATTTGCAGCATTTTCCTGTCGCAGCTCTTTTAGGCATTTTCAGGTTTTTCGTTTTGGATCATTTCTGTGCAGCGGATGTTGTTGCACGTTTGCTTCTGTCAGCCACTGTAGTTTGTTTTTTTACACTTTGAGGCTCACAAATTGCGACACACACACAGCAAATGACAGAGGACAGAATGAAAACACATAGAAACTACAAAACTTGGACAGGAAATAATCCTGAGAATGTCAGCATACTGTACCCTTTCAAGACTTTTGACTGAATATGAATGACTAGATTTGCTTACAAATGCAGAAAAAGAAGCAAACATCAAGAAATTTGACAGAATAATGCTGATTAATACATCATGGCATATTATAGAAATCCAAGGATATTGTGCCATGACGCACCCTAGTGGCTGTGGTGGAATAACGCTCTGTGAAACAGTTGCACAAAACACGTACACGTAACATTGACACAAATATGTACAGTGTGTTTAGACTGCACAATGAATCCAGACACACACGCACGCACGCACACACACACACACACACACACACACACACACACACACACACACACACACACACACACACACACACACACACACACACACACACACACACACACACACAGAGAGAGAAACACAACAAACACAGACAAACGAAGGCAGGCTGGAAGGAAAGTGTCAGAAGCAAAGTTGTGCCTGAAAGCAAAAACAAATCTTAAAAAAATCAAATGAATACTTTGACATTTTGATATTTTAAGATGAAATGTATGAGCAAAATATATTAACTCAACATTTCTCTTCCATCCTCTCACACACACACACACACACACACACACACACACACACACACACACACACACACACACACACACACACACACACACACACACACACGCACATCAAAATGCCAGGGTATCATTGAAAGGGGTTGTTGTCAAGAAAGCAAAGAAAGTGGTGCCTTCTAACAGGAAGAGGTGATTAAAGGTAGCGGACATGGCGCAGGATGATGGCGCTGATGCAGTCAAAAGGTTTAGATTCTAACAATAATACAAATAAAAGACAGCTTTTAGATGCTGTAAAAGTTCAAAGCAGCAGCTGATCCTGTGTGTTACAACATTTAGTGTTCCAGCAGGACAGTTATGATCACTACTTCATTTCTATATAAATGCAATGATGCATCTTTTAATGTAATATTTGTTTGTGGGTGTAGTTTTTCCAACAACAGGCAGCAGTTTGACTGTGTCAGTTTTGCAATCATCCCACACAGTTATTACCTTTAATGGGCCAAAAAAATAAACATTTCTCTCATTCCGCTGCCATTTCTATTGCCCAGGAGAGTTGAGTTCATCTTAAAACCCATATATCAATAATAATCATATTCATTTAACAACATAATGACATTGATTGCTGTAAATATATGAATTGATGCAGCACTTATTATACTGTTACCCAAATACTACAAATGCTCTTATTGTAGAAATTTATTTATGTGTCTAAAGCGCAAAAATAACTTAATTGGATGCAAAGAGAGACTGTTATTACTGAAATCACTCATCACATTGCACAAGTTATTAAAAAAAAATCATCATGGTTTGGAGTGCATGAGAAAGTAGAAAGAAATACCTTTTTTTTCTTTGAGACTTAAGACATTTATGAAAAAATGCAGTGGAACCTCCGTTTTTGTACGCCTCCCTCTTTGGTCATGAATTTTTTTACAAAAATGTTCACCAAAATGTTTCCCCAACATCTGTTTGCCCACATATCATTCTGTGCAATCAAACAAATAATCTCCCGCGTTGGTGACTTAGTGTCTTAGTTTTTTTTTTTTTTTTACAGAGTAAGACTGCAAAATAATTAACAGTAGGGCAACAAAAGTTTGGAGTGACGGGGAGAGGCAGATTTCATTAAAAAAAGGCGAGAAACACACTAAGAAAGAAGTTGTAGTAAAGTACAAAGTTGGCGTCCGTGGATCTTTCTGTTCCACCCATCGTTAACAAAAGACTTAAAAGTAACGTTAAATGTTAATTTATACATTTTATTCATCATTTGTGTATTTCACATTGTTTTCTGCATGCAAAACAATAATTATTGTCCATAACATGTGTTTTATGATGGGTGGCTGGAAGAGATTAACTGGATTTAAGTTATTTATGGCAAAAATGTTTCCAGTTTGGGTGCAATTCGCTTTTTTTGGACCACTGCAGCGACAGAATCGATGTTCTAACAGTGGTAAGAAGCAAAATGCTCAGTTATCATAAATAGTAGGGGTTTCTGAAGAGAACTTTTTTAATTCTGATACAATACTGATATTGGAGCTGATACCGATATCGATGCGTTACGATATCAACAGGAATGATAGTATATACATTCATTACTTTTGTAGTGTGGAATGTTAGAAAAAGTTTGATCATAGGTTTCAAATTAATCAAACAAAGAACAATAGTAGGACTGAAAAACACTAACCATTCTATCATTCACCATCTGGAATGGACTTATGTATGCTGTTTTTACTAATCCAAAAAGGTCTTAAAAAACTATGCAATTTGATATACTTATATGTATTCTATTGTTGCCACGCAATGACATCATGTGACAACCTCTAAGGAAGGCAAAAGTTATAGCCAAAACCGTCGGGTACGGAAGTCTACACACAGGTCTGGCTATAAGAATAACACATTGCGTGCTGTTTTTACGTTGAAGTGGAGGGGTCATTCGTTTTGGTGACACCTAGGAGTCACAATAGTTCATGAAGTTAAGCTCACGATGGAGAACATTGAATGATGCAGACACGTTTGTTACTGTATATTTTTTAATATGCTTCTGCCTTGAAGAACGTATGCATGTGTAAGTAGTATGCAACTATAGTTGTTTGACACTTGTTTACATTGACAAATGTGCTGTTTTACACTGCAATAAAGTTCAATGTAGGACACTTATTACACTATTGTGTACTTAACTGTAGCCACATGTTTAGCTTTTGTAAATGACTTGACTAAAATACAAAAGACCAACCTTGTGTGCTTATTCGAGGACATTTAGATGTTAATTGGCTGTCCAGCTTTGGTGCAGGTCTGTTTGTATTTTTGTTTGTTGTTTTTGCTGATATCGGACCAACATCAATATCAATATTGGATAGGGATACCCTTAATTAATATCGCTGAAGAGTTGATTATAATGAACAGTAAGGCAAATTGAAACGTGGGTGACTTTCACACTAACATTTTTAAAGCGCATGCAGAGGTAAAAAAAGCAAATACAAATCCATCTAGTGCCATCTTACAGAGCGAATATTAATAAATATATAATGCCTAAAGCTGTTACCAATTGATAATAAGAGACTGCAGTTAATTGGAGCATTCACCATATTTTTTATCAATTCTGCAATTTATTTGTTAATGTGTTTATTTTTTTTTTCAAATGAAAGTCACTAAACTCTCCCAGACTATAGAAATAGCAAATAAGGGAGTGATATTTAGAGACAGTGTTCAAGGGGCATGTTAATAAGCACTAATGTGAACTTACGTCGAGAAGTCTAGTCTATTAAAGTGTTAGAGACAGAGAGCGCAGCATAGTACATTAAAAACATTAGAAATATCACAGCATTCCAATGAGTTATTAGCTGCAAGAAGCAAAGGACATCTTTGTTAAAAATAAACAGTACAAGTCAAAAGAAGCGTTCTGCAACTAAACATTATGCTACTCATCCACTCTGCACGTTGATTTGTGCGTCCTTTTGGAGCCAGACTAACGGCCCGTGAAGGCAAAGACACTCTGAGGACTCGGTGGCGGCGTTTAAAAGCAAAGGGATGATAGTCGCTTAAGGTGTCAGGTGAGTCGTTTTAATGTGATTAAAAACAACAACTGGTCACCGTAAAATAAAAAAAGATGATGAGACTTACTGTATCCCTGAGGAGATGAGGGACACGCTGACGACCACCAAGTCTAGGATGTTAAAGTAGTTCCTGCAGAAGGAGCCTTTGTGGAGGAAGGCTCCATAGGCGGTCATCTACAGAGGGTAAGAGGTCATGAACACTTCAGATAAATACTTTGACTAATACGTTAACTCGGCAGCTTTGCGGCCAGGCATTGGAAATCAAAACCTAAACACCTTGAGAATGATCTCTATGGTGAAGAGTCCAGTGAATACGTGGTCTGCCCAGCCCAGAATCTGCAACAACCAAGAAAGTCGTTGTTTTCGAAAAAACAACAACATTTAAATATTTGTAAGAATAAAGCTTGAACTCTGTGTCAACTCCTGCACGGTCTAGAAATAACCACATAGGGATAATGAATTCAGAAAAGGAGCCAAAACTAAAAAAAAAATACATAATTGCATTAAAGCGCATGCAGGAGCCAAGGAAATACAATAAAAAGGATTTTTATGAGCCCCCAGGAGGTGCTTGTGAAGGCCTTTACATTAAATGACCAGCTAACATACTAACATGATGCTTTGCTTATTTACAACACGCTGCTTGAGCAGCGCTAAAAAGGAAATAGTGCCAATAAAGCTTAACAAGCCTTTTATCCAGTTGTAACATACTCACAAATAATTAAATATAATAGAACAGTCACAATAAACCTCTTCCTCCTCCTCCTTTTCTTCGCTTTAGCACACGATGCGAGCACATGTTGACTTTATGAACCTGGTTTCTGAAGGAGTCAATTTTGACCGGGTCCTCTGCCGCCAGACTGATGCTGCTGAGCAGGATGAAGAAGAGGATGAGGTTTGTGAAGATGTTGTGGTTGACGATTTTATGGCAGAGAACCCTGAACCTGAAAGGAAAGAACAGCAGGACATTTACTCAAGAGTTACACAATTAACAGTGTTCTAACAGTATTATGTGTGCCTCCAGGATTTCCATATTTTTTTGTGATCGATTTAAGACTAAAATGCCTGAATTTGCAGCAGCATTTTCTGAAAGTTGCAGAAAAAAATTGCTAAGTTTTTGGGCTTATTTTTTCTAGAACATTGAATCAACCTTTCTTCTTATGTTTTAAGTCAAGGGTGCCTATACTTTTTTTTAGCAGGTGAGCTATTGCAGTGGTTCTCAAATGAGGGAACGCGTACCCCTGGGGGTACTTGAAGGTATGCCAAGGGGTACGTGAGATTTTTCCAAAATATTCTAAAAGTAGCAACAATTCAGAAATCCTTTATAAATATATTTATTGAATAATACTTCAACAAAGTATGAATGTAAGTTCATAAACTGTGAAAAGAAATGCAACGATGCAATATTCAGTGTTGACAGCTAGATTTTTAGTGGACATGTTCCATAAATATTGATGTTAAAAATTTCTTTTTTGTGAAGACATTTTTAGAATGAATCCAGATGGACCTCTATTACAATCCCCATAGAGGGCACTTTAAGTTGATGATTACTTCTATGTGTAGAAATCTTTATTTATAATTGACTCACTTGTTTATTTTTCAACAAGTTTTTAGTAATTTTTGTATCTTTTTTTTCCAAATAGTTCAAGAAAGATCACTATAAATGAGCAATATTTTGCACTGTTATACAATTTAATAAATCAGAAACTGATGACATAGTGCTGTATTTTCTTCATCTCTTTTTTTCAACCAAAAATGCTACGTTCTGATTAGGGGGTACTTGAATTAAAAAAATGTTCACAGGGGGTACAGCACTGGAAAAAAGGTTGAGAACCACTGAGCTATTGTGCAAAAGTCCATTCATTTTAGCAATTTGACTTCAAATGTGAACCTAATATGTTAAGCTTTTATTTTTTATAATTTTGATGATCATGGCTTACAGTCTTTAAAAAAATCCCAAATTCCGAAATAAAAGCTGTAAGCCATAATCCTCAACACTATATATAAAAAAGGCTTGAAATATCTTAAGTTACATGTTATGAGCCAATGTTATAAAGTAGTTTCACCTTGTAAATGTACTGTAATTGCTGGAATAAACAAACCTTTGCACAAAGTTTAAATTTTTTGAGTGTATATTCATATATACCAGGGGTCGGCAACCCGCGGCTCTTTGGCATCTCTGATGCGGCTCAGCTGCATAATCGCCGACTTCCCAGACTGTTACGGGGGGATTCCGGATTTCGGTGCCTCTCCCAGACATCAACTGGGGTCAGCGTTTTCCAATCTTCTCTCGGACTACTACATTGAGGGCATGCCGTGATGGTTTTACTATTAACGTCCTCTACAACATATAATCGCGCCGGCCTTTCACACAATGCTATCTGCGTGCCAGCCGAACGCATACTTGCCAGTACAGCGACAGGTTGTATATGGCTTCCGCAGATACAGGTACACGACTGCAAGGCATACTGGGTGATACAGTTTACACTGACGGTTGTGATATAAACAACTTTAACAGTCTTAATAATATGCACCACACTATGAACCCACACCAAACAAGAATGACAAACACATTTCGGGAGAACATCCTCACAGTAACACAACATAAATGCAACAGAACAAATACCCAGAATCCTTTGCATCCATGACTATCCCTGACTATATTATACACCCCGCTAGCACCAAACCCCGCCCCCCTTCCACCCCGCCTTTGCATGGTTTGAGGTGGGCGGGGTTGGGGGTGCGGGGGTGTAAAATATAGTCAGGAATAGTCATGGATACAAAGGATTATGGGTATTTGTTGTGTTGCGTTTATGTTGTGTTACTGTGAGGATGTTCTCCCAAAATGTGTTTGTCATTCTTGTTTGGTGTGGGTTCATAGTGTGGTGCATATTAGTAAGAGTGTTAAAGTTGTTTATTTCACAACCGTCAGTGTGAACTGTATCACCCAGTATGCCTTGCAGTCATGTACCTGTATTTGCAGAAGCCATATACAACATTTTGCTGGACTGCCAAGCAGTTTGTACATGTTGAAGAAGGCATCTAAGACAATGGCTTCATAGCACGCCCTTATTATTGTTGTCTGGATGACCACCAGCAGGTAATCACGAAAATGGTTCCGGCTCCCATTGTCTTTGTTATTTTGTGAAACGGGTCAAAATGGCTCTTTGAGTGGTAAAGATTGCCGACCTCTGATATATACACATACATATAGACACAAATATATGCACACACACATATATATATATATATATATATATATATATATATATATATACACACACACATATACTGTATATAGATATATAAATGTACATATATGTATATATATGCATATACTGTATATGCTTATATGTACATATATGTATATATATATGTGTGTAAATATATATATACATATATGTATATAAATATATATATATGTGTATATATACACACACACATATACTGTATATAGATAAATAGATACATAGGCAGAGGTAAAAATTGTAGACTGATGTGGACAAAACAGCTCATTCGCATCAAAGCTGAAGACAAAAAACAGTGTTCTAAGTCAGCATTAAAGCCGGACTTTAGGCAACACACTTCCACACACACCTCTTATTGAAAATGGTTGTTTGACATCAAAGTCTTACTTGTTGGTGTGGCTGAAGATGAAGAATGCGCGAGCTTCAGGCATGGGGATAGCTTTCTCTTTAAGCTGGATGTCAGAGAGGGGTCGTGGTCTGGGACCCACTGGCATCTCTGGTTCTTCATCATCATCATCACCTAAAGAAGAGCAGAGAAGTCAGACTAGCTCTATAAAAACATGCGTGTGTGCGTGCGTGTGTGTTTTACCGATGTAATCATTAGCAGGATATGGATTTTTCTCCTCACTTTCATCTCCACAGTAATCATCCATGTTGATCTGCAGTGAAAGATCATTCATGTTTAGTCACATGACTTCCACCACGTTTTTTTGCCTTCAGGTGGTCTACCTTTGTAGCAATGTTGGTCTCGCCATCGGACGTGATGGACTTCAGCTCGATCTTCTCACGCTTCTCTTGCTCCAGCGGAGGCTTCTCGTTGTTGTGGCGCTTGTCTGGAGTACCCAGCCTGGAGGAAAAACCCTTTCAGTGTTTTTTATTTCACTTTCTTCTGAGGATTAACACCATCTTCCTTACCTGGCCAGCTTCTTCCTCTC
This sequence comes from Nerophis ophidion, assembly GCF_033978795.1. Taxonomy (NCBI): domain Eukaryota; kingdom Metazoa; phylum Chordata; class Actinopteri; order Syngnathiformes; family Syngnathidae; genus Nerophis; species Nerophis ophidion. Next base: position 10,343,545 of record NC_084620.1, read on the forward strand.
CTTCTCCTCCTCTTCCTCTTTCTGGGCAGAAGTAAGACTCTCCGCATCGGCCAAATTGTCCACAGCGATGGCCAAGAAGACATTGAGTAGGATATCTGGTTGTGAGGCGATGTTCAGGATGAAATATAGATATGCAGACACCAGTATGTGTAGTGAAGCCTGCTTTGTTACAATGTGTTGGGCTCGTCCAGCAAGGGCAGACAGTACATGTATGTCAAAAGCTAGTGTCAAAAGCGACAAGTGATTGATTGTTTTGAAGTTTGTTGGTTGTAAATACAAATAATATGAAGCAAAAAAAACATAACTCATTGACCAAGTGTGTAATTATTATCTAACGTAAGGGTAACTAATTTATATTACATGTATGCTAGCATGTCCTCCAAAGCATTCAGGCCCAACCTACTTGGAGCGCCATTAAGGTGATATACACCAGGGGTCTTCAACATTTTACAGGCTAGTGACCCCCAAACTGCTGGAGAGATGGAGCGGAGACCCCCAACTTATGTATCCTGTTTAAATTAAACTGGTCCTAAAGATACCTTGTTCTTGTGCAATACTAAGATGTTCAGTTCACTTCAGTTTAGTTTATTTTTAACATGCATACGATACAATGTAATGCATTTTTTTTATTTATTTTTTATTTATTTATTTTTTCCCAAGATGGCGCTGCTGTAGTGGCTGCTGTAGCCAGGAGCTCTGTGCTCTTGTATCATCCTTTTGTGTTTCCCTCTTGTTTTCATGTGTTATTATATTTTTTTGCCTTTTGGTCTGGGACCCTTTGGGACTGTGTGACAAGGGGTGTCACTTTCGTGACCTCTGTGGTGCTTTTTTTTTGTGGACTTCTGGATCTGCCTCCCGGGAGCCTTTTGGCCATGGAGACCAGCTGCTGGGTCTCTGCCACACCGGAGTCGCTTTGGAGGGACTGGAGGAGATACGGATGAGGGGACAGGGCTGGAAGCCGGCAGACCCGTCAGCGATCCTGTTCTGTCTCCCTTTATTGTTTGTCTGATCTTGAATGGGATTGTGCTGAAAATTGTAATTTTCCTGAAGGAACTCTCCTGACGGAATAAATAAAGTACTATCTAATCTAATCTAATCTAATCACATATTTCCAGTTGTTTCATGTCCGAAAAACAGGAGAAAAATGCAGAGCTTATTTATCCTACACCTTTTCATATCATAGCAATTTTATCCAATTTCCTTGTTCTCTGTTTATAACAGAACAGTGAATAAGTAAATAAATAAATATACCATATGTAAGTAAACAACTATTAAATACATAAATAATCATTATCTATTTTTTTTAAAGGTTCGAATTGTTCATCGTACTTGTTCTTTGTAGTTTGTGAAAACCTGTAAAACTTTGCTTTATTTCCTTGTGTAATCCATTTCATAATTTAATTCCACATACAGATATGCTGAATGTAAAAAGTGTTGTACGTGAATACAAATGTTTTAAGTTAGACTTTCCTCTGAGGTTATATTTCTCTTTAGTTGAGAACAATCGTTGTACATTCTTGGCTAGCAGGTTATAGTTTGCTTTGTACATCATTTTAGCTGTGTGTAAATGCACCAAGTCGTTGAATTTCAATATGTTTGATTCAATAAATAAAAGGTTTGTGTGTTCTCCATATACCAAAATCATGTATTTCTCTAACTGACCTTTTATGTAACACCATTAGTGAATGAAGCGCACATTTGTAGTTATTTCCCCATATTTCTACATAATAACTCAGTTATGGTAACACTAGCGAGCTGTAGAGAACATGGAGTGAATCCAAAAATTTGTTTTATTTTACCCTTTCATTGTCTACTCCATTTATTTGTATTTGTGTTTGACTTTCTCTTGTACTCTTACCGAAAAGCACTATTTTAGTTTTACTGACATTCAAAGATAGTCTGATTTTGTGAAACCATCTTTTTAATTTGTTAATTTCTTCTGTTTTTATTTCTATTAGCTTTTGTGTTCTCTCCTGAACAAAACACAGTTGTATCATCTGCAAATAATACTAACTTTAGTCCTTTGTACTTTTACAAATGTCGTTTATATAAGGATTGAACAATTTTGGTCCAAATATTGATCCTTGAGGTACAACTCAAGATAGACGTCTGTTCGCCTATCTTAACGTATTGCTTCCTGTTGGTTAAGTAGCTGCCGCTAGGTGACATCATACGCAAATACGGTATTAGCTTTCACTGTTATGCTGATGACACCCAACTCTACATGCCCCTAAAGCTGACCAACACGCCGGATTGTAGTCAGCTGGAGGCGTGTCTTAATGAAATTAAACAATGGATGTCCGCTAACTTTTTGCAACTCAACACCAAAAAAACGGAAATGCTGATTATCGGTCCTGCTAGACACCGAACTCTATTTAATAATACAGCTCTAACATTTGACAACCAAACAATTAAACAAGGCGACACGGTAAAGAATCAGGGTATTATCTTCGACCCAACTCTCTCCTTTGAGGCACACATTAAAAGCGTTACTAAAACGGCCTTCTTTCATCTCCGTAATATCGCTAAAATTCGCTCCATTCTGTCCACTAAAGACGCTGAGATCATTATCCATGCGTTTGTCACGTCTCGCCTCGACTACAGTAACGTATTATTTTTGGGTCTCCCCATGTCTAGCATTAAAAGATTACAGTTGGTACAAAATGCGGCTGCTAGACTTTTGACAAGAACAAGAAAGTTTGATCACATGACGCCTGTACTGGCTCACCTGCACTGGCTTCCTGTGCACTTAAGATGTGACTTTAAGGTTTTACTACTTACGTATAAAATACTACACGGTCTAGCTCCATCCTATCTTGCCGATTGTATTGTACCATATGTCCCGGCAAGAAATCTGCGTTCAAAGGACTCCGGCTTGTTAGTGATTCCCAAAGCGCAAAAAAAGTCTGCGGGCTATAGAGCGTTTTCCGTTCGGGCTCCAGTACTCTGGAATGCCCTCCCGGTAACAGTTCGAGATGCCACCTCAGTAGAAGCATTTAAGTCTCACCTTAAAACTCATTTGTATACTCTAGCCTTTAAATAGACTCCCTTTTTAGACCAGTTGATCTGCCGTTTCTTTTCTTTTTCTTCTATGTCCCACTCTCCCTTGTGGAGGGGGTCCGGTCCGATCCGGTGGCCATGTACTGCTTGCCTGTGTATCGGCTGGGGACATATCTGCGATGCTGATCCGCCTCCGCTTGGGATGGTTTCCTGCTGGCTCCGCTGTGAACGGGACTCTCGCTGCTGTGTTGGATCCGCTTTGGACTGGACTCTCGCGACTGTGTTGGATCCATTGTGGATTGAACTTTCACAGTATCATGTTAGACCCGCTCGATATCCATTGCTTTCCTCCTCTGTAAGGTTCTCATAGTCATCATTGTCACCGATGTCCCACTGGGTGTGAGTTTTCCTTGCCCTTATGTGGGCCTACCGAGGATGTCGTGGTGGTTTGTGCAGCCCTTTGAGACACTAGTGATTTAGGGCTATATAAGTAAACATTGATTGATTGATTGATAGTTTCTTACCCAGTTCAAGACCAACCCTCTGAGGCCATACCGTTCTAATTTGTTTATTGAGATATTATTATTGGTTGTATCAAATGCTTTCGTTAAGTCCATAAATATTGCAGCAGCACATTTTTTGTCTTCTATTGCATTGGTAAATTGGAAAATTGACGACTAGGACTACATTTATATTGCAGGCCAAAATGGACCAAATCAGCTTTTAAGCAGCTGACTGTTTAGATTGCAAGTAACATTATCAGACTCCAGTATAAATGTGCACAAGCACTAATATGGCCTCGACTTCACTTGAATGCACAGTTCGATAAAGTGAAAGTTGCAATACCTATTCAAAAGATCAGATTCCAAAAGGATTCGTACTACCTCCTGATTTGACCCAAATCTGATGAGAAAGATCTGATTTGAAAAACTGTGGCGCATTTAGACTTACAACAAAATAGCCGATCCGTCACTTAAGGGCATAAAAAACATCAGATTTGGTGTGCAGTATAAACGGAGCTTGGCGCGATAGACGCTAATTTGCAACCAGAGTGCTAATTACTAGCTGGAAACGACATCGCTAAGCACCACCTAGTAACTAGTGCGCTCGTCACTAGCTTTTTTAAATGCTAACATGAAAATAATAATATCAATATTCATACTTCCGTACAGTGAGTAGGGTGACCATGCCACTGCCATTACTAAATTATACATAGTGTGTTGGATCAATGCTCATGTATGTTTAAAGACATTTAAATTTTGAAATATTTTGAAAGGAATTGCAGGGGAAATATAAAAACATATATTTAACAGACCATCCGTGAAAGACCTCTGATGTACATACATTCCACAAAGTTTCATTTTGTTGTCAGGATACAGTTTCCACAGATGAAGAGGATGATGAAGTAGATGCAGACCAGCATGCCCGGGAAGGACGGTCCACCGTACGCCATGATGCCGTCATACATCACAGAGTTCCAGTCCTCGCCGGTCAAGATCTAACATCACGGATCAAAGTGTTTGAATGGCAGTCGCAAGCAAATGAAAATATGGATGGGTACCAAATTCTGTACTTGCATAGAAACATTTTATTCGCTAACACACATGATCTTTTGTCCTTGCCTGAGCAAACAGTGGAGAGTTTTGTCCTGGTTGACGCAAGGACACTTGGTCGAGTTTTTTTCCCAAGTAAACCCAACAACATGCCTTTTAGATTCAACTCCTACATCACTTTTTAAATCATGTTATGGTTTATGGTTTAAGTAATGGATTCTTTGAGGAAAAGCTTTTATCTATTTTGACAGACAGGGGTCTTCCCTCCTGCTTTTAAAGTGGCGGTGGTGAAGCTCCTTCTAAAGAAGAGCTATTTAGACCCAAACATTTTTAATAACAATCGATTATTACTGCTAAGCAAAATTATAGAAAAACAGTTTTTTAACTGGTTTTGAGAATGAACCAAAGTACAGAGAAATGACTTTTAAAGGTTTTTTAATGACATCAGTTGGAATTGAGATAATAAGCGTTCTGCTGGATCTAAGCGCCACTTTTGACACAGTAAACCATCACATTTTATTAAACAGACTTAGACACCTGATGGGCCTACTCGGTACTGTTTTTAACTGGTTTCACTCTTACATCACACATAGATGTATTTATAAAAAGTATGGATTTATGTTCCTCAGAAACCCATGAAATAAGATGTTGGGGTTCCTCAAGGCTCAATTTTAGGTCCCATTCTTTTTAATCTCTACATGCCTCTTGGGGACGCCATTAAGAGACATGGCATTAATTTCCACAGTTACGCTGATGATACACAGCTGGACACTTTGTGTCTCCTGATGACATAGGACCGATAGATACCCCTTTTAAGTGCATATTAGATATCAAGTCATGGATGGCATTGAATTTCTTACAGCTCAACCAGGACAAAACAAAGGTTTCAGTTATAGGCTCTGAAGGCCACAGGGAGAAAGCTTTACCAAGATTACAAGATTTTATAACAAGAGAATCTATAACAAATGTGGGTGTGATTTTTGACCCCAATCTGACCTTTTTATTTATGCAAAAATAGGTTTTTATCATCTTAAGAACATAGCCATAGTCCGCCGGTTTCTCTCCCAGGCCAACGTGGTGGTGCTAATGCATTGACATTGACAAGCTTTATTTTGTCCATTCTTAACATGTACAGGACACATAAGAACTGAAATTACATTTTATTTTATGTCATTTAGATTACTGTGATGCCCTGCTCTCTGGCCTTTCCAAAAATAATACCAGAACTACACAAATATTACAAAACTCAGCTTCACGTCTGCTGACGAGGACAAGAGGGTAGGAGCTCATTACATCAGTTTTAAAGTCGCTGCATTGGCTCCCGTCCACCTCAGGGTCGATTCCAAAGTTCTATTATTCCTTTTCAAATGTTTTAATGGCCTTTCACTTTCTCATCTATCTGACCTACCTTTACCGTATAAACCTAATCGCGGATCCTGAGGTCCTCTCGCACTGGGGTTTTATTTTTAACAAACACCAGAACAAAGACCCACAGTTTGGCCAAAATTGGCCCCCACCTGTTGAGCAGCCTGCCAGAGAGCTTTATGACTACATAGACATTTGAAACTAAAAAAAAAAAATGCTGAAGACACAACTCTTTAATCAGGCGTTTTACTGATCATGCTTAAACTCCTACATTTATTGTATTGTTTTCTATCTTAATTAATAATATTACTACTATTATTCTCTCAATTTTACGTTTTTTTAACCTATTAAGGTAAATTATTATTATTTATATTTTATTTTTATATATTTCTTATCATCGGTTTTATATTATTTTTTTATGGTGTTAATTCTAGTTATTCTCCAGTGTGGACGTATTTGGAGTGGTGTTTTTTCTCAAATCCTCAGTGCCATGCCATGTTTTCATTTGTTAGAGTGTGTGTGTGTGTTTGTCTGTGCATGTGTGTGTGGTCTTCTCTTCTTTCCTTTTTTTGTCCAGCACTTTGTTTTTGCCACTTGTCTGTGTATGAGAAGAGCTAAATAAAGGAAATTTGATTTAATTTGATTTAACTTTATATGTCATGCCTCTTTTAGCTAAATATATAAAGTGAACCTCGCCAGTAGGGACAAAGTATTCTATTGTTTTAGACGACCCGGAAACATCAACGTCGGCACATTTTGTTGCATAGCCTTGCAAAATACAAGGTGCTGTTGGCAAAAGGACACTGGATATAATGTTTCATAGGTAAGGGACAACCCGTAGAAAATGGATGGATGGAGGTAAGATTTTGTTGTAGTTTTTTAGAAACAAAATTCATTAAAAGATGTGTTTTTTTGTTGACAATAAAGTGAACCACATGAATCTTGATTGTAAAACAAGCAAGTTATAATTTATTTAAAATGCATAACTTATTTTGTTGCATTGTCCTAAATGGGAAAGTGCACCCACTCCCTACTAAGATGACCACCACATATGCACATCGCTTACACTGGCTGCTACAGCGCGCTGACATACCTACTTACTGTATATCTTAAGATTCTCAAAAAATTGGCAGGTAAACAAGTGCTCAAAAACTTAGAGCAGACTGAGTTGGACTGTCTCGAGGTAATGTTCAAACAGCTCAAATCCTTTAATCTGATCCCAATAGGTTTCCTCAAGGATCTGTCTTGGGCCCCCTTTTCTTAATCCCTTACCTTCTCCCCTTTGGCCATATCTTCCGTTAATTTAACATTCACTTTCGCTGCTACGCTGATGACACCCAGCTCTACCTCTCTACCAAACGTAATGCAACACTTCCATCCCCCTCCCTAACCTCTTGGTTATGTGAAATAAAATCCTGGTTCACCTCAAACTTCCTTAAATTAAACATTGATAAAACGGAAGTTATTCTCATTGGTACAAAACCCACACTTTCCAAAGTCAACAATTTCTCTCAAACTATTGTCAACTCCCTTGTGATCTACTCGCCTCAGGTTAAGAGTCTGGGTGTCATCTTGGATAGCACACAGTCATTTCAATCTCACATCAATAACATCACTCGCACTGCTTATTTTCACCTCAGTAATTTTAACCGGCTGCGCCCCTCTCTAATTGTTCATGCTGCATCCATTCTTGTTCACAGTCTTGTCACCTCCCGCATTGATTACTGTAACTCCGTTCTCTTTGAGCTTCCTTAGAAGTCCCTCAACAAGCTCCAGCTGGTCCATAAATCTACTGCTCGGATCATAAACGAAACCCCCTCCTTCCATCACATTAGACCCATTCTGCAAAAACTTCACTGGCTCCCGGTCAGGCAAAGAATCAATTACAAAATCCTTCTATTTACCTTCAAAGCCTTCCACAATTTCACCCTTATTTCACTCCTTATTTGTCAGACCTTCTCCACATCATTACTCCAGCACGCTCCCTCAGATCCTCCACTTCCATCCACCTTGCTGTGCCATCAACCCGCCTCGTCACCATGGGGAGTAGAGTTTTTAGTTACTCTGCTCCCAAACACTGTAACTCTCTCCCACATGACGTCCGCAACATTGACTTTCTTCATACATATAATTTAAGACTCAAAACCCATCTATTTAAAATTGCTTAATCACTGTAACTGTATCTAAAATGTCCTCTATTGTTTGTTACTTGTTGATTTTATCATTATCTTTTAATTATTTAGTCTGCACATGTTGATTTTATTCTTTGTTGTTTTAGTAATTTAAATTTTTTTTTTTTATCTGTATACTGTAAAGTGTTTTGGGTTTTTTGAAAGGTGCTTATGATTTAAATGTATTATCATTATTAGTATCATTATTATTACAATTTTCCATGCCAAAAAAGCAACAAGAAGGTCACAAAAGCACAGAAAGGCTCTACTTTTGAAAATGCGTTACATGCTAAGCTATAAGCTATGCCATATGCATATAGCAATTTTACACAATGATTTTAACACCTCCAAATTTGGTCATGAAAACTACAACTAAGATGCATATTATAATCAAAAATCTGGTGTGTACTTCAGTATAAACACTTTGTAGGACTCAACAAAGACAAGACTGGCACATTCAACTTATGGCAAAGACTACTTCCAAACTACGGCAACGCACTTAAGACAAACTGAAATGAATGCCTCTTTGCAAAGAATACTCAGAAGTGTAAGAAAACTAAATATAACAAATGGACAGCAGAGTTATTGTTATCAGCTCACTGTTAAATGTTACAGATAAAATGAGATTTTATCATAAAACAATTAACATTTATTCACATATGAACACACATGAAAGTACAAGAAATTTGTACCATTGATTACCAGTATCGATTCCCAAGTACGGGGTATTGGTTCCGTGCCATTTGAAATGTGAAAGGTACCATCCCTTGATAGAGGTCTCAAAGGACTGTTACCTGGAAGACTGTGAGCAGCGACTGTGGAAAGTTGTCAAAGGTGCTGCGGCGCGTCTCCTCAAAGTTGAACTTGCCGCCAAAGAGCTGCATGCCCAGCAGGGAGAAGATGATGATGAAGAGGAAGAGCAGGAGCAGCAGAGAGGCGATGGAGCGCACCGAGTTGAGCAATGAGGCCACCAGGTTAGAGAGAGAGTTCCAGTATCTGCGTGACACAAACAAATTATACAATCCTGTCTCACAAGAAGAAATTAAACAATACTGATTCATTATCAAACACAAGGAGTGATGGATACTGTGTCCCTCAACGTCTCAATGTGTGTGTCACTTCAAGAAAAAAACATGTGACTGATACAGCTGCTGTATTGTCTAAACTGTTCATCAGGAAACTTCTTTCGACTCACAAGTGACAGCTCGTTTTGAAAGAAGTTGGAGATATGCCGTGTCGTGTTTGACATCAATTTTCGTCACCATCATTGAACTAAATGGAACTAAGAAAAACGAAAAGTACTGAAGCGTGTCATCTTACAGCGCCCGAGGTAAAAGGTCTTCTTTTTCTGTTTACTATTTGACTCATGGATCAGAGTTACACATTTCATATACATTTCTGCAGAGAAATGTATATATATATATATATATATATATATATGTAAATTAGGGCTGGGCGATATTGCCTTTTTTAAATATTGCGTTATTTTAAGGCCATATCGCGATACACGATATATATTACGATATTTTGCCTTGGCCTTGAATGAACACTTGATGCATATAATCACAGCAGTATGATGATTCTATGTGTCTACTTTAAAACATTCTTCTTCATACTGCATTCATATATGCTACTTTTAAACTTTCATGCAGAGAGGGAAATCACAACTAAGTCAATTGACCAAAAGTGTATTTATTAAAGTTATTAAACAATGGCACAAACGTTCAAGTCATTTCCAAAACATAAATTGCAAAATTGTCCGAGACATTTTAAGTGTCAAATAAAAATGAGCTGCATAATAGGAAATCAAATAGTATTCATCCTTCACTATGTGGTATGTTAGTTACTAAGGTTATGAAATTCTCTTCATTCTCTAGCGAGTGACTTTTCAAATGATGCTACATATAAGGAGTAATGCTACTTTTTATAGCAACGATTTTTCCCCCCACACTTGAAAAATTTTGGTTGTCTATTCGACATATTCCCACTTGAAGCCGAACCACTGCCAGACGATGGAAACCCTGCTGTTTTTCTTGGGAATTAAGTCTTCCTTCATTTGTTACCAGACCCGCAGCATCTTTCTCTCGTACGGCTACGTTAGCAGCTAACGTTAGCCACGCCGCTAGCTCTTTTTATTTTATTATTTTATTTTATTTATTTATTTATTTATTTTTTCACGCCGCTAGCTCTCTGCCCTGCAAGGGTGTGTATGTGACGTGTGACGTGACAGTTTGTGACGAATGTGCGCCTGTTTGTCTGCGAGGAGACACAGGAAAAAGCGAGGAGAGCCTGAAGTGTACGCCCGCAGCTAAAAGTCCTGCGTGACAACGTATACTCGAATATTACGATATAGTCTTTTTCTATACCGCACAGAGACAAACCCGCGATATATCGTGTATATCGATATATCGCCCAGCCATAATGTATATACATATTTATATATATATATATATATATATATATATATATATATATATATATATATATGAAGTATTATAATTACTAACTATTAATCTTGTTTGGAGGTCAAATGTATTGACTTTAATATTTTTAAAACATTAAAACACACTAACACATCATCAGTGCAGTGTCAATACAGCTAGGGAGTGTCATTTACCCATCACTACATGTCTGTCATTTTCAGACCTGGTTATTTTGAAGATTCGCAGCAACCGCACGCAACGCAGCACAGAGATGCCGAGAGGCGACATGATTTTGGTTTCCACCAGGATAGTCTCCAGGATGCCGCCGCACACCACGAAGCTGTCGAAGCGGTTGAAGAGCGACACAAAGTACGCCTGAGGGGAGTAAACCAAGAATTCAATTTCCGACTTGTCCTCATTCATTAACAGCCAAATGTGAGCTCATACCTGAAGACCCAGACTGTACATCTTCAACAGCATCTCGCCGGTGAAGAGTGCCAGCAACACCTTATTGGCGATGTCTGAGGAAACACAGGTTGGTAACAAAGAAATACATGAATGAAGGAATGTGTGTGCGTATGGAGAACCTTGCACGTCTGTCAGCCACTGAGGCTGCTGGTGATGCTCCGAGGCGATGGTGAGCGTGTTGAGGAAAACCAGGAAGATGACCAGCCAGTAGAAAACCTGTGATTTAACCCCCGCCCGGCACTTGCGCCTGCACAGTCTGTTCCACCTGCGAAAGTAGCGACTAGAAGGGGAAGGCACAGAAAAGAAAGAGGAAGTACCGTCAATGCTGTGGTTTTTATGCAGCAGTGCTGTGGAACAATCTTTTGAAACCAAATCACAATCAAAACAAATTTAAAACAACGAGTACGCCGTCAAAACAGTGTCAAATCAAACAGTCAAGGAAACATGACAGTACCTTCCTATTGGTGGAAAAAAAGTGTGTCTTCAATCAATCAAAGCATTAACATCTGTTTGGTTGCAGAAGGAGTGGTGGAAAAGTGAGCCAACAGTGCTATCAGATGGCCAACTCATGCAAAAACGTAAATCACGGCTTTAAAACGCCACCAAAAAGCCTGACTTTTTCTCTGGGAGGACAAAAACTCTTAGAAAACAAAACAAAACACTTTGGGCCTGATCTGCTAAGATTCTAACCGCAAGCACTTAATAGCGTGTATAAAATATATAATTCTGTGTTGCATGTGATCTTGCAAGTACAATGGATAACTTGTTTCAGACGGTCTTATTTAAATGAGGATTTTGCGTGTACTATGCAGCTTTCACCATGGAGACACTCATTTACTGCGCATTCATGTTATCATACTTCCACCTTTGTTTCGAAACACGCAGCAGACAAATATGTAATGTAGAGCTTTTTATGGCCATTTTAGAAGCCCTGTAGTGCATCTTCAATGGAGACCCTTTTCGAGGGCGAGTGTCCCTTAGGAATATTACAGACATTAAAAAATGCATTTTGCAAGGAGCTATTTTCACATCAATAAAAAAACGAACATCATTAAAAAAAAAGCCAGCAGACACCAAAATACATCAATTGAATTTGTTTTAATCAGCCCCTTAACTCAACCAGCAGCTATAAAATGTTATTGTTCAATACAGGCGTGAATATAGTCTGCATAATCGTGAAGACAGAAAAATTGTTTGCGTTCCTTATTCTGCTCACTTAAAAGACACAATCCTCTGTGCACCAGTTTAGTAGATCAGCTTTGCATGTGGTATTAGGTTTTTAGTACACGCACACCTTTAGTAGATAAAGCCCTTTACAGTATGTGTTGTGCAGATATTTATAAGTAAAATTTAACTATTATCACAATAATTTCACTAAATTGATTGATGATGTTCAGCAAAATTTTCACAATTTTTTAAATTATGTATTTTATTTACATTTTAAGTTATAAGTAGGGTTCATTACCCATTTTGTGCCAAAAAAGCAAAAAATTCATAAAAAAAGGCACTCAACTGAACCGAGAAACACAGTTTTTAAGGCACAATAGAACTAGAACTAGAAACGCATACTGGAAGTCACTTGTGAGTCATCCACTGTCTTTGATTCTGTGGGTGGAGGCGGGGACGCTAGCTTAAACACACAAGTTAAAAATGTAATCACTTGTTTGTTCAACTATTTATGACATTTCCTACAAGTTTTATATAAAAAACGGGCATTAAATTTTGAGCTAGCTAACTAACTAACCAACTAACTAACTAGCTGACTAACTAACTAAACCCAACAAATAACCAAAACTAAAACATTAATTTGACAATAAGTTTATGTTTGTCCTTGTCTGCAGTGAAATAACTAACTTATAACAGTCGCCATACGAAGCAGCATTATTATTATTGTATTTTCTTGCCATCCATTATTTGTGTTTGACCTTCTTCCCCCGGCTTCGAGGCTTTATATCTAGATAATTTTTTTTTTTTTTCCCTCCTTTCTTGAGAGTTATGATGATGTGCACAGTGAACATTACACAAGACTCACAGAAATCACAGGACAACAAATGTGGACATGACATCATTTTGTACTACCTTTTCTACGATAAAAAACACTAATGTATTAGAATTTATGTAAAACGTGTGTATATTTTAGCAATATACATATATATATATATATCTAGTAGTGAATTGTGAATTATATTTTATATAGCACTTTTCTCTAGTGACTCAAAGCGCTTTGCATAGTGAAACCCAATATCTAAGTTACATTTAAACCAGTGTGGGTGGCACTGGGAGCAGGTGGGTAAAGTGTCTTGCCCAAGGACACAACGGCAGTTACTAGGATGGCGGAAGCGGGAATCGAACCTGCAACCCTCAAGTTGCTGGCCAGGCCACTCTACCAACCGAGCTATGCCGCCCCATCCATCTATCCATCCATCCATTTCCTACCGCTTATTCCCTTTGGTGTTGCGGGGGGCGCTGGTGCCTATCTCAGTTAAAATCATATATATATATATATATATATATATATATATATATACATATATATATATGTATATATATATATAGGTGTGGGAAAAAATCACAAGACTACTTCATCTCTACAGAACTGTTTCATGAGGGGTTCCCTCAATCATCAGGAGATTGAGGGAACCCCTCATGAAACAGTTCTGTAGAGATGAAGTAGTCTTGTGATTTTTTCCCACACCTACATATTGCACTCTACCACGGTATCGAGCACTATTCTCTGGATAATCCAATCAAGACATATATATATATATATATATATATATATACAGTATATATATATATATATATATATATATATATAAAAATGTATAATATATTTATCCCATGGAGGGAGATGTGGGTGGCAGGGTGGGCGGAGGGGTTCAATGTCGGACGATTGGTGGATAGTCGTATCAGCTTAAGACACACTTACTTTATTTTTTAGTGTACAGTAGCTCCTTGTGATTTGCTATACTGTTGCAGAATTGTTACAAATGTGTACTTCATACTAAACTTGTATCAAGTTTTGACCGAATAAATGTTGTGCATCCAAGTAACGTTCCTTATTCTAACTATATTGCGGTCTTTTTAAACTCAATTTAAATCATGCAGGCGAGTAATTAACTGCGATGAATCACAATTATTTAAAAAAATGAAGTGTGATTAATCTGATTAAAAAATAATAATAATTGGAGAGCATTATACTTAATATCCATCCATCCATTTTCTACTGATTATTCCCTTTGGGGTCGCTGGTGCCTATCTCAGCTACAATCGGGCGGAAGGCAGCGTACACCCTGGACAAGTCGCCACCTCATCGCAGATACTTAATATAAAGAAAATCTATTGATCACACTGGAGTATTAATAAATTGCGAGCAAGTGAGCGAGGAGGAGGAAGAGGTGGAAGAGAAGACAACGGCAAACCACATCTACTAACCTGAACTTGGATTTGGAGATCCTATTTCTGGAACACAGAAAACAGAATGGATTATACACACAACACACACGCAAACGCACGCACGGAACAAACACACACACACACACACACACACACACACACACACACACACACACACACACACACACACACACACACACACACACACACATATATATATATATGTATATAGGCACATCTAAAACAATGTGAATATCATTAAAATATTTTCTAATTTTGTCTCTCATTTCAGAAAGAGGAAGTCATACATTACTTTTTTTTATTAGCAATAAGTGACTTATTTCAAGCCTTCATTTTAAACAATTTTGATGATGATGGTTTACAGATCATTAAAACACAAAACCCAATGTCTGAGAAAGTATTAAGATATGATGTATTTTAAACAAAACCTTTTCACTTCCAATACCATACTAATATTGGAGCCTTGAGTATTGTTATCGAATCGATACGATATCAGCAGGAAACATATATACGTGTTTTTGTTTTGTAGTGTGGAATGCTAGAAAAGGTAAAATTGTAAAACAGAGAAAAAGAGTGGGTATATAAAACATTAACCTGTTAATAATTAACCGTCTGTAATGGACTAATGCTATCTTTAAGTTAAAGTGGAGTTGCAATTGATTTTTTGGCAACTTCTCGTGGCCACAATAATTAATTAAGTCAAGTTCATGACACAGTAAGTTGAATGACGTTTGTTACTGCATACTTCCTTTAAGAATCTGCCTTAGAGACTTTGTATGTGTAAGTAATATGCAACTATAATTAGCTGATACTTGTTTATATCTACAAACGTGCTATTTTACACTGTAATATTGTCCAGTTATTATTTCCTATGTCTGACTTGTGTGCAATTGTGTGCTAAGCTGTCCTGTAGCTGCTAGCTCCTAGTAGCCTATAGCTTACCGTGTTTACCTTTTTTAAATGACTTGACTGAAATAGAGGAAAAGAGCAAAACTGTGTGCTTATTAGAGGGCACTTAGAAGTTAACTGACTGTCCAGTTTTGCACAAGTAAACACGTTGTAGGTCTGCTTGTATCAGTCGTTATATCACACATTTTACATGCATGCACAAAATCTTATCATCTATAATTGTATTTTCACTGATATCGGACCAATGTGAAATCGGGGCATCGTTAGTTTCTGTGCACTCAATAATGATCGCACATTCAACTTGCAAGAATCATATTTCAATCAATGAGGAAAAAAAAAAAAGTATGTATTGTAAAACTTTCACGTTCTGAAATGGGTGCCAAAAAATAGAAACATTTTTCAAGATATTCAAATTTTTTTTGGAGACATACCTATATAGACAAGACACCATGAGAGGTGATTTGAGAGGTTGCTGTCAAACAATTTAATTGTATTCTTTTTTCAAATTCAAATCACCCTGTGTAGACCTGTACCAAGTGGCAAACGGTCAGAGGATGACGATACTAAGTGTGGAATTTTTCGCTTTCACCATAAAATGTTAGCTTTCCGGAAAAAAAAAAAAAAAAAAATCAGTTAAATATTAAACCACACAAATTCAATAACACACCAATAGCAACACACACACTTATCGTAGCAGTAACAACACAATCAAAGAGTGAAATTTTGCTGAATGCTTTGAATGGGAAAAGGTTGCGCCATCCTGTGGAAAAATATCAAAGCCAGTTGGTTTAAAAATCTTAATGTTAAAATAACATATTCATGTGGAATGCAAATGTTAAATGTTGGGTTCCTATAGGTACAAATGTGTCACATTTTCTGTTTCCAAGCAGCCACAACCAACAAAGCCAAAGGTGTCTTAAAAATGTTTCTATCTGACAGGGGTCGGCAACCTTTACCACTCAAAGAGCCACTTTGACCCGTTTCACGAAATAAAGACGATAATGGGAGCCGCAACTATTCTCGCTAATATCTGCTGATGGTCACCCAGATAACAATAATAAGGGCATACTCTGAAGCCATTGCCTTTGACGCCTTCTACAACATGTATAAACAGCTGACCGGCTCAGTTACATGTTCTACGTGGTACACGACTGCAAGGCATATAGTCAATAGCCATACAGGTTACACTGACGGTTGTGATATAAACAACTTTAACACTCTAATTAATATGCGCCACACTGTGAACCCACACCAAACAAGAATGACAAACACATTTCGGGAGAACATCCTCACAGTAACACAACATAAACGCAACATAACAATTACCCAGAATGTCATGCATCCATGATTCTTCCAGGCTATTCTTCCCCCCCATCCCCCTCCGTGCGTCGGTTGAGGTGGGCAGGGTTGGGGGCGCGATGGTGTATAATATAGCCTGGAAGAGTCATGGACGCTTGGGATTCTGGGTAATTGTTATGTTGCCTTTATGTTGTGTTACTGGGAGGATGTTCTCCCGAAATGTGTTTGTCATTCTTGTTTGGTGTGGGTTCACAGTGTGTGCATATTGGTAAGAGTGTTAAAGTTGTTTATATCACAACCGTCAGTGTAACCTGTATGGCTGTTGACTATATGCCTTGCAATCTCGTACGTGTGACGATAGAAGCAGCGAGATGCATGCGTCCGGCCGGCACGCAGATAGCATGGTGTAAAGGCGGGCGATGATATGTTGTAGAGGACGTTAAAAATAAAGCCATTACGGCACGCCCTCAATATTGTAGCCGGAGTGAAAATCGGAGAATGTTAACTCTGGGTGATGTCCGGGAGAGGCACCAAAATCCGGAAACCCCCCGAAACGATCAGGGGGGCGGGGGTCGGGGATTATGCAACTGAGCCATGTGAAACTGAGCCACATCAGAGTGGCCAAAGAGCCGCATGCGGCTCCGGAGCCGTGGGTTGCCGACCCCTGCTATATGATGCCATAGGAGTATGTAAAGGATATCCTTACAATAATAATATTTTATAATCATGCAGTTTGACTGTTTGCCACTGAGAAAGAGGGCTACAGCACATCGACAGAGGACTTAGGACAAAGGAAAAGTCTCTGAGTCCATCGTAACTTTATCCCAAGGCTTGTCGCCATGGCAACATGAAGGACAAATACCCAAGGCGTTATCTCCGTAAAAGTGTGCGCTATTCCCGATAGTAGGATCATTGGCACAGTTTATGACATCATTGTGTTTTGGGAGTCGTTTTTGGCTCTGACCGATACTCACAAACAGCCAAACGAAGACAAAGTAACAGATGGACAGCAAGCGTCGAATGAATAAACACACTGTGTGTGTGTGTGTGTGTGTGTGTGTGTGTGTGTGTGTGTGTGTGTGTGTGTGTGTGTGTGTGTGTGTGTGTGTGTGTGTAATTACAAATCGCAATGCTCCCGACACGCATGTTGCGTAGTGGAAGTTGTGGTAAGCCGACAAAAGAGAAGTAATCACAAACGGAGTGGAGGAGTGAGCAATAAAGGCTCTTGGACTCTGCACTGAGATGATTGATGTCCTGCGAGACTACAGTTTGGCACAGCCGGGATGACAAGCACCGTCCTTGGTCCTTGGAAAGATCCCAGGAGAGGGAGGAAGCAGGTCCGCACAGTGGGAGGAAGTACTTACGCTAGACGGGTACAGCAGGTCTCGCCCTCCATGTCGCCCCCTGGCGCGTTGTCCGTGTTGACGCTTTCATTCTCGCTGGCCGGCATGCTCACTGGACACAAACACGCAGGAATAATAACTAGACTAGACAATTTTGGGAGAAATTGCATGTGAATGCTGATAAGCCGAAGTTGAAATTAAATGTTAATACTAATACCACTCTTACTGGAGGTGCATACCTGCAAAATTAACTTTGAAAAAAGGCAGCATCATAACATTTAGCATGCTTTGATTAACGAGGACCCCGACTTAAACAAGTTGAAAACGTTATCCGGGTGTTACCATTTAGTGGTCAATTGTACGGAATATGTACTGTATTGTGCAATCTACTAATAAAAGTTTCAATCACTCAATCAATGCTAACAGTGACAGCATGTCTCATATATTCGACTCTGAAGTG
Organism: Nerophis ophidion; assembly: GCF_033978795.1. Lineage (NCBI taxonomy): Eukaryota > Metazoa > Chordata > Actinopteri > Syngnathiformes > Syngnathidae > Nerophis > Nerophis ophidion. Next base: position 10,361,953 of record NC_084620.1, read on the forward strand.
TACACCTGCAAACATAGCTAAAAAAATGTGGCATGCTAGCGTTGACGTGCTAACATGTTAATGTTAGCATGATAGCCATTGATTAGCAAGGAGCATTTTGATTTTGGAAAGATTTGAAACGACTGAGAAATGTGGAAGTACTGATGTTTTTTAATAGAGAATAAGTGTTAAAGAACAGAGTGAAATCCTGGAAAATTTGAACTTTTTCCAGATGTAAAAATTAAATATCTAGAATAAATGGGATGTTTTGATGGTGGAATGATTTGAATTGGTTGGGGAAAATTGTTTGTTCCTTTCTAATAGGAAAACATTTCCTAAAAAATGTGGGATTCCTGGAAATGTCAGAATTTTTGGTGGACACAAAAATGGTAGCTTGCGTGCGCCATGAATAGAGCCAGACAATGTCAAAGTGGAATGGTTTGAATCGGCGGTAGCATGCTGGTATAAGCATACTAACATTAGCATGCTAATAATTACCCAACATTAGCAAGGAGCATTTTGACTTAGGAACACATTGGATTGGTAAAGAAATGTGAAAGAAGTGACACATTTGAATAAAGAATAACTGTTCCGGAAAAGGGGAAAATCCTGGGAAACCCAGAATTTTTTCAAATGTTAAAAATAGATAGTCTAAATGTCTTTAACAAGTGGAATGTTTTGATGGTGGAATTTAGATAGTCTAAATGTCTTTAACAAGTGGAATGTTTTGATGGTGGAATTTGTTTCAATCAGTTGAAAAATGTGAGAGATGTATCCCATCCATCCATTTTCTACCGCTTATTCCCTTTCGGGGTCGCGGGGGGCGCTGGCGCCTATCTCAGCTACAATCGGGCGGAAGGCGGTGTACACCCTGGACAAGTCGCCACCTCATCGCAGGGCCAACACAGATAGACAGACAACATTCACACTCACATTCACACACTAGGGCCAATTTAGTGTTGCCAATCAACCTATCCCCAGGTGCATGTCTTTGGAAGTGGGAGGAAGCCGGAGTACCCGGAGGGAACCCACGCATTCACGGGGAGAACATGCAAACTCCACACAGAAAGATCCCGAGCCTGGATTTGAACCCAGGACTGCAGGACCTTCGTATTGTGAGGCAGACGCACTAACCCCTCTGCCACCGTGAAGCCCGTGAGAGACGTAGAAGTTTCAAAAACTGTCCGTATATTTCAAATGGAAAAAAATGTTTTAGAAAATGTGGAATTCCTGGAAATGTCTGAATTTTTGAAAAATGAAAAAATGGGAGCACATGCCATTATTGAGAATAACATTTTAAAAAGTGTAATGGTTTGACTCGGAGGTAGCATGCTAACTTTAACATGTTAACATGCTAAAGTTAGTATGCTAACAATTGACTAACACTGGCAAGATGCCTTTCGATGTTGGAATGGCTTGAATCGGTTGAGACAGGCGGAAGAAGTAACACTTTTCAATAGAAAAAATAAGTGTTATGGAAAAGCATTCACACAATGACAAATAATTACAGTAAAACGACAGCACGTCAAAATAAATACCTCGGTGCACATTGCAAACATTTTAGCAAAGACAAAGCATGCTCCAATTCCCAATTCGCGCCTAAAGTAATCACATCTTACAATGTTGACACACTATTTACCACCTTGGGCCTTGAGGGACAACGACAGCTAATAATGTGGATTTCACTTTCTAAGCCTGCCACAAAGCAACTTTGCCTTTCACAGCTCACATGGATATTAAGAGCTGCATATTGCAGCAGCTTTCATGCGCAAAAAGTTTATCAGAGGTAGCGAGGGGTTTGAATTGCACCTTTTTTGTTAAGAAACAAGCAAACAACTTTGTTGGAGTTGGAAAACATACAGTTTGGATTCTCGGTGGCACTTTTAAATGTGAACAACTCTAAATTGTTTCTATTGGTACAACGTGGAATTGTACAATTAACATGTGTTATAATAATGATAACCTCTGTGAAACAGGCGCGCCTTATTATTGCAAATATTAAAATACTACTGTTGTTCGTTTGAGCTGTCAAAAAAACATTTGGGATATTGTGGATTTTATTGTTGTTAATATTTTATCGTTACCAATAGCCAAGTGCAGATTGATACTGAAAAATCAACACTAAGGATGGGTACCAAAACCAATACTTCTACAAAACCCAAAACCAGTGAAGTTGACACGTTGTGTAATTCGTAAATAAAAACAGAATACAATGATTTGCAAATTCTTTTCAACCTATATTCAGTTGATTAGACTGCAAAGACAAAATACTTAATGTTCGAACTGGAAATGTTTTAATTTTTTTTTCAAATATTAGCTCATGCGGAATTTGATGCCTGCAACATGTTTAAAAAAAGCTGGGACAAGTGGCAAAAAAGACGGAGAAAGTTAAGGAATGTTAATCAAACACTTATGTGGAACATCCCACAGGTGAACAGGCTAATTGGGAACTGGTGGGTGCCAGGATTGGGTATAAAAGAAACTTCCATGAAATGCTCAGTCATTCACAAACAAGGATGGGGCGAGGGTCACCACTTTGTTAACAAAGGCGTGACCAAATTGTCCAACAGTTCCAGAACAACATTTCTCAACGAGCTATTGCAAGGAATTTAGGGATTTCACCATCTATGGTCTGTGATGTCATCGAAAGGTTCAGAGAATCTGTAGACATCACTGCACGTATGCGGTGATATTACGGACTTTCGATCCCTCAGGCGATGCAAAGTGGAAAAGTGGTCTGTGGTCTGACGAATCCACATTTCAAATTGTTTTTGGAAACTGTGGCCGTTGTGTCCTCTGTAACAAAGAGGAATATAACCATCTGGATTGTTCTAGGCCAGGGGCGCTCACACTTTTTCTCCAGGCGAGCTACTTTTCAATTGACCAAGTCGAGGAGATCTACCTCATTCCTATTTATGATTTATATTTATTTATTTATGAAAGAGACATTTTTGTTAACAAGTTAATGGTGTTTAATGATAATACAAGCATGTTTAACACACATAGATTCCTTTCTTTCATGAAGACAAGAATATAAGTTGGTGTATTTGATTCTGATGACTTGCATTGATTGGAATCAGACAGTGGTGCTGATAACGTCCACATTTTCAAATGGAGGAAAAAAAAAGTCCTCCTTTCTGTCCAATACCACATGAAAGTGGTTGGATTTGGCATCTCATTTGTCCAACTTGCATACTCGTTTTTAAACACTTTGTTATGAGAGTAGCACATGTGTGTGGCCCTTTAATGTCTGGCAGCAGGTGAGTGACGTCAGTGACTGTGCGGGTGGGCAAGCAAGTGAAAAAGCGGTCGCTGAGGGCGGGGGAGAAATACACTGGCATCAAACGCCGTAGCTTGTTAGCTTGTGCACGCTAGCTTTCTGAGACTCTTATTTTGTTAGCACAGGCAGGATGAAACAGGTCTTTTATGGTGAAGACAGGAACTGTGCAGTCGGTCTTTAGAGTTTTGACAGTAGGTACGGAGTCTCTAGAAATAAAATGTGTTTCTCTGCGTCCGCCCTGTTAGCGATTTTTTTCTCAAATATGAGCTCGCAGCAGCCAGCGTCATCTCACAAGATCCTCGGGTGCCGAGAATGTCAAACAACTGACGAAAGTGAAGTCTTGGTATGATTGATGATTGCTCATTTTTATGTCTATTTTTTAATGCCTGGCTTGAGATCGACCGACACACCCTCCGAGATCGACCAGTCGATCGCGACCGACGTAATGGGCACCCCTGGTCTAAGGCGCATAGTTCAAAAGGCGGCATCTGTGATGGTATGGGGGTGTATTAGTGCCCATGGCATGGGTAACTTACACATCTGTGAAGGCACCATTAATGCTGAAATGTGCATTCAGGTTTTGGAGCGACATATGTTGCCATCCAAGCAATCATGGACGCCCCTGCTTATTTAAGCAAGACAATGCCAAGCAACATGTTACAGCAGTGTGGCTTCATAGTAAATAAAGTGTGTGTACTAGACTGCACTGCCTGTAGTCCAGACCTGTCTCCCATTGAACATGTGTGGCGCAATATGAAGCCTAAAATACCACAACGGAGACCCCAGACTGTTAAACAACTTAAGCTGTACATCAAGCAAGAATGGGAAAGAATTCCACCTGAAAAGCTTCAAAAATTGGTCTCCTCAGTTCCCAAATGTTCACTGAGTGTTGTTAAAAGGAAAGGTCATGTAACACAGTGGAAAAAAATCCCCCTGTGCCAACTTTTTTGCACTGTGTTGCTGCCATAAAATTCTAAATCAATGATTATTAAAAAGGTTGAAAAGGATTTGTAAATCCTTGTATTCTGTTTTTATTTACGAATTACAAAACGTGCCAACTGCACTGGTTTCGGGTTTTGTATATATACTGACCCAATTATATCAGTATTACTGATAACCGTAAAATCAAAATCAAATAACAGCATGTTTCGAAATCTTTTTTTTTGCATGTGGCGTCGCGCCTGCTTGCAGACTCAACACCGAATCAAACACTTGGTGGGGAAACAAGCTTTCAGACTAGACTTAGCTGGACTGCTTCAAAGTAATGTTAAAAAGAAAGCGCTGAAAAGTGCAGTGAGGCTCCACTTTTGAAAAAGTGCTAGCTCAATGCTTACCTACATTAGATATGCCATCGACATGCTACCCATTAGCATTAGCATTGTTATATTTTTGTCATCTAAATGCTTACTCTTTGCAAGGTCAGCATTGCAGATTAAAATATGAGAGAGGCAGGGAGAGAGAGAGAGAGAGAGGGTTTTAAAGGAGAGTACCATGTAGGTGATGGATGCATTGAGAGAGTTATCAAGTAATACATTTCTTTTTATTGCCTCTGTCAGTCTTAGAGGTTGCTGGCGGCGTGAAGATGCTGCAGCTGCCTTCAGTGTCACCTCAAACACTTATTGTAAAAGCCTGCAGAGTCAGATGTCTTAACGCTGCGAGGGAAAAAAATTAACTCTGGACTCCAGAAAAACAGAAGCACAATGGAGCGTGGTCTATTAACACACACGAGTCGTCTTTATCAGAGTTAAAGCACTGGGGGCTCCTCCATGGTGCCTGAGCCTCAGCGGCGCTCTGAACTAGTTCAACATCTATTGTTGGACTAAACCCCAAAGACTTGAACCACAGCAACCAGGAAGAACTCACAGTTTCTAGGTTTGTCATCATCCAGACCCTCCTCTTCGTTCTCTGGGTCGATGTCTTCAGCCTGAGTGATCCAGTCTAAGTAGCCCTACACTCAAACAGACACAAGAACATCACTTTAAAGCTGGATTATAAAAGTACCTAAAGGAAAACTGCACTTTTTTGTCATTTAACTGTCATCCACAATCCTTATGAACAGGTCTTTCTCTTTTCTCTGCGTTCTGAATAGTAGGGGTGTCCTAATACCACCTTTTCACTCACGATAGGATACCAATATTGGAGCTTTGAGTATTGGCCAATATCTATATTGATTCCATTTTTGTTTAGTGGAATTTAAAAAAAGGTTTGATCAGGTGAAATTAGTCAAACAGAGAACAATGGTAGGTATGAAAAACACTAACCTTTTTATTATTAACCCCATTGAATGGACTTATGCTTTCTTTAAATTGATGTCTAGTGGTAATTGCTTTTTGGCCAAAATAATTCATAAAGTTAAGATCAGGACGCAGTAAGTTGAATGATACGGACACATTTGTTACTGGATACTTTCTAAAACACTTCTGCCTTGGAGACTTTGTATGTGTAAGTAATATACAACTATACATATTTGATACTTGTTTATATTGATAAATGTGCTGTTTTATATTGCAATATTGTTCAATTAAGGACACCTAATTGAACCAAGAACAAGAAAGTTTGATCACATTACGCCTGTACTGGCTCACCTGCACTGGCTTCCTGTGCACTTAAGATGTGACTTTAAGGTTTTACTACTTACGTATAAAATACTACACGGTCTAGCTCCATCCTATCTTGCCGATTGTATTGTACCATATGTCCCGGCAAGAAATCTGCGTTCAAAAGACTTCGGCTTATTAGTGATTCCTAGAGCCCAAAAAAAGTCTGCGGGCTATAGAGCGTTTTCCGTTCGGGCTCCAGTACTCTGGAATGCCCTCCCGGTAACAGTTCGAGATGCTACCTCAGTAGAAGCATTTAAGTCTCACCTTACAACTCATCTGTATACTCTAGCCTTTAAATAGACCTCCTTTTTAGACCAGTTGATCTGCCGCTTCTTTTCTTTCTCCTATGTCCCCCCCTCCCCTGTGGAGGGGGTCCGGTCCGATGACCATGGATGAAGTACTGGCTGTCCAGAGTCGAGACCCAGGATGGACCGCTCGCCTGCATCGGTTGGGGACATCTCTACGCTGCTGATCCGCTTGAGATGGTTTCCTGTGGACGGGACTCTCGCTGCTGTCTTGGATCCGCTTGAACTGAACTCTCGCGGCTGTGTTGGAGCCACTATGGATTGAACGTTCACAGTATCATGTTAGACCCGCTCGACATCCATTGCTTTCGGTCCCCTAGAGGGGGGGGGGGTTGCCCACATCTGAGGTCCTCTCCAAGGTTTCTCATAGTCAGCATTGTCACTGGCGTCCCACTGGATGTGAATTCTCCCTGCCCACTGGGTGTGAGTTTTCCTTGCCCTTTTGTGGGTTCTTCCGAGGATGTTGTAGTCGTAATGATTTGTCCAGTCCTTTGAGACATTTGTGATTTGGGGCTATATAAATAAACATTGATTGATTGATTGATTTCTGGCTTGTGTGCTATTGTGTGCTTAGCTGTTGTGTATCTGCTTGCTCCTAGTAGCCTGTTGCCTACCATGTTAAATTTTTGTTAATAACTTGATAAAACAGAAGAAAAGACCAACTATATGCGCTTATTGGGGAATATTTAGATATTAACTGGCGGTTGAGCTTTGAACAAATAAACACGGTGCTGAACTGCTTGGTATCGGACATTGTATCACACATTTTACATGCATGCATATAATCCTATAATAGTTTTTTTTTTTTTTTTTTGCTGATTTTAGACAGATAACAGATTGATATCAGATATAAATATTGACTGAGACACCCCTACTAGAAAGTCAAAAACAGATAGCACAAGGTGGCTAACAAGGCAGGCATTGGAGATTTGTCTATAAAACCTCTAAAAGCAACTTATGGTTGGGTTCGGCTGTAACCATGTAGCAACAGGCACATTTATGATAATATTTACAACATTTTGGTCGTTTTAAACATTTCACTTCCATGTCCCATTGCTGCATGGGAGACCTAATTATTTCATTAAAGGTAACTAAAACGTCACTTTATTCTTCTGTGCTGCATCTAACCTGCAGAGAAGAACTCCTTCTGTTAGAGCAGGGGCGTAAAACTAATTTTAGCTCAGGGGCCGCTTGGTTGAAAATCTGTGCACACGCGGGCCAGACTATTAAAATCATGGCATTAAAACTAAAAAATAAAGAGAACCTCAGATTGTTTTCTTTGTCTTACTTTGGCCAAAAATATAACAAACATTCTGAAAATATTACAATAAAAATATGGAAAAAAATACCGGCAGCAGTAAAGTTTAGATCCATGAAGGAAAGAAGAAAGTGAATGAATGTTTACAATATACTGTATACATATGCATAAAAATGTGTTTTCTTTTGAATTATTTTTTTTAATGAATTAAGTAACGTTTATGACAACCTATTTCCAAAACACAATACAGAATGTGAGATATAACAGGATAATGCATAAATGTATCATTTGTATTCAAAACGGTTACAAAAAAGTGGGACCCTAAACATTTATTGTGGGACCCCATTTTTATGACTTGATGGGGCTCTTGGGACCCCATTTTTAAAATTCCTAGCGCCAACACTTATGGAGTATTGGTGTGTGCAAAACAGCAGCAGGCGGCTGTGACCTGCGGGCCGGTCCTATCAATAATCAAATGTCATCCCCGTGGCCATAGATAATTATTTTGCAGCCCGGATCTGGTCCGTGGGTTTTGACTTTGATACCCCTGTATTACAGCGATCTGATTTGAAGAAGTGAGCACAGCTTTCTGACTCATTCACACACAAGCGACCGTGTGTGCAGTTCTGAAGCAATTCCCTTATTTATACTGTATGTTCATTACAGTGTTAATATTAATATGCATTAAAGACAGTTACTTTTGTGAAAACATTTATTAAAAATATCACAACCCCCCTGTTAAAGACCTCTAAACTAAAACGCACCGAAAAGGGAAATAATGTGTTCTTTTCCGACATAAAGATTGTGAATGATGAGCAAAACTTGAAAAAAGAGCCGTTTTCCTTTAAAGTGCAGTTTACCTTGAGATCCTCCTCCAGCTGCTGTTTTTCTCTGAGTTTCTGGAAGTCGCCGCGAGCCTTGGCCTTCTCTCGCTCCTTGGAGAACTCTCTGGAAAGAGGATAGAGAGAGGAAAAAAACATCCCAGGTGAAAGTCTTGTGTGTACAAATTAGCATTGGGGTGAAACTTTGAATAGGAAGGAAGGAAAACCTGATAAAAAAGTGTTAGTGTGCAAATTGGGGAAACAGACGGGGGCTGCTTTTCCTTTTAACCTTTCTTTTAGGCTGTTACTGTTGTGTTAGAAGGCTTCATCGCTTCAAACTCATAGATTACACTGTAAAACAAAGCTGTAAAATTCACGGTAAAATATCAGGAGCTGTGGTTACTAGGAATTCACCGTAAAAAATATCCTGTACCGGACATTACAGTATGTTGAATCCGTTTATTTTAGAGTTCATAACTGTTTTTCTTACAGTGAGTTGCTATAAAAAAAAATCTAATATATTGTAAAACCCTTTTTACAAAAAAACTATAGAAGTTATGGTAAAATACTGGCAGCTGTGGTTGCCAAGAATTCACCGTAAAACAAATTAGGGCCAGTTTTAGCGTTGCCAATCTGCTTATCCCCAGGTGTATGTCTTTGGAGGTGGGAGGAAGCCAGAGTATCCGTAGAGAAACAATTACAGTCTGTGGGAATAATTGCAAACTTCACATCGAAAAGACCCCGAGACCGGGAATAGAGCCCGGGATCGTCGACCTGGCCACGCCTACACCGCTAGAGATAGATTGCCAATCTGTGAGAAAGTCTGCAAGAAGTTAGTGCCTGGCAAGCGTTTATCCCCTGAAGTGAAACCCCCCAAACCAAAATGGTTTCACTCTGGTGCAAAATGGTGCCTGCTCAGTGGCCTTGTGGTTAGAGTGTCCGCCCTGAGATGGGTAGGTCGCAAGTTCAAACCCCAGCCGAGTCATCCATCCATCCATTTTCTACCGCTTATTCCCTTTCGGGGTCGCGGGGGGCGCTGGCGCCTATCTCAGCAACAATCGGGCGGAAGGCAGGGTACACCCTGGACAAGTCGCCACCTCATCGCAGGGCCAACACAGATAGACAGACCACATTCACACTCACATTCACACACTAGGGCCAATTTAGTGTCGCCAATCAACCTATCCCCAGGTGCATGTTTTTGGAGGTGGGAGGAAGCTGGATTAACTTGAGGGAACCCACGCACTCACGGGTAGGACATGCAAACTCCACACAGAAAGATCCCGAGCCTGGATTTGAACCCAGGACTGCAGGACCTTCGTATTGTGAGGCAGACGCACTAACCCCTCTTCCACCGTGAAGCCTCAGCCGAGTCATACCAAAGACTATTAAAATGGGAGCTATTACCTCCCTGCTTGCCACTCAACATCAAGGGTTGAAATTGGGGGTTAAATCATCAAAATGATTCCCGAGCACAGCCACAGCTGCTGCTCACTGCTCCCCTCACCTCCCAAGGGGTGGAATAAGGGGATGAGTCAAATGCAGAGGGTAATTTCACCACACCTAGTGTGTGTGTGACTATCAGTGGTACTTTAACTTTAAAGGCCTACTGAAAGCCACTACTACCGACCACGCGGTCTGATAGTTTATACATCAATGATGAAATATTAACATTGCAACACATGCCAATACGGACGGTTTAGTTTACTAAATTACAATTTTAAATTTCCCGCAGAGTTTCCTGTTGAAAACGTCGCGGAATGATGACACGTGTTTGTGACTTTATTGGTTGGATGGGACATATTAGCCAGCACCACTTGCGGCTAAAAGTCGTCTCTTTTCATCATGCAATTACACAGTATTTTGGACATTTGTGTTGCTGAATCTTTTGCAATTTGTTCAATTAATAACGGAGAAGTCATAGTAGAAAGATGGAGGTGGGAAGCTTTAGCCTTTAGCCACACAAACACATCCGGTGTTTCCTTGTTTAAAATACCCGAAGGTGAAGTTTTACTATGGATCAGAGCGGTCAAGCGAACATGGTTCTCGACCTCTTGTCAACCGGCAGGTTTCGGTGAGAAAATTGTGGTAAAACGTCGCCTCTTACCGGAGATCAGCGGAGCTTGCGCCGTCCATGAAGCTGCCGTGACTTCCCTCAGAGACTTGCGTCAACACACCCGTGGACACACCCCTCCGACTATCAGGTACTATTTAACCAGAGGTGGGTAGAGTAGCCAGAAATTGTACTCAAGTAAGAGTACTGTTACTTTAGAGATTTATTACTCAAGTGAAAGTAAGGAGTAGTCATCCAAATATTTACTTGAGTAAAAGTAAAAAGTATGTTGTGAAAAAACTACTCAAGTACTGAGTAACTGATGAGTAACCTGATTACGGCAACAAATAATGCACAAAAACATAAAAATAGCAATGAGCAAATTCAGAGCCAGGAATATCTCTTAAGCAACTAAAACAATAATATATATTAAATAATAATATATTAAAATAAAAAAAAATAAGGCAAATTGAGCCACAATAACTTAACAGCACCATAGGCTCAGTAGGCATTTATTGATTGATTGATTGAAACTTGTATTAGTAGATTGCACAGTACAGTACATATTCCGTACAATTGACCACTAAATGGTAACACCCCAATACGTTTTTCAACGTTAATCAATTACTTAATAAATGACCAAGTCGAGGTGATCTACCTCATATATACATACACACACATATCATATATATATATATATATATATATATATATATCTATATATATATATATATATATATATAGTATATAATTTATAGTTTTTTATTTTGCCGTTTTTGTTGAAATGTTAAAGGTGTTTTAATGAATATACATGCATGTTTAACACATAGATTCCTATCTTTCATGAAGACAAGAATATAAGTTGGTGTATTACCTGATTCTGATGACTTGCATTGATTGGAATCAGACAGTATAGTGCTGATAATGTCCACATTTTCAAATGGAGGAGAAAAAAAGTTCCTCTTTTCTGTCTAATACCACATGAAAGTCGTTGGTTTTTGGCATCTTATTTGTCCAGCTTCCATATTCGTTTTTATACACTTTACAAGAAATACATTGGCGGCAAACTCCGTAGCTTGCTAGCTTGTTTGCGCTGGCTTTCGGAGACTCTTATTTTGTTAGGGCAGGCGCAATGGAGCGGTACTTTTATTGTGAAGACAGGAACTGTGCGATCAGTCTTTAGGCTTATGACGGGAAGTACGGTTGAAATAAAAAGTGTCTTTTTTCCTTTACACTTGTTATCGATTGATTGAAACTTTTATTAGTAGATTGCACAGTACAGTACATATTCTGCACAATTGACCACTAAATGGTAACACCCCAATAAGTTTTTCAACTATTTTAGGTCGGATTCGACGTGTGACGGTCACGTGACCGCCTGGTTTTGTTTGATTGGTCCAACGTCACAAGTGACTGCATTTGATTGGTGAAACGCGGGCATGCGTAGTTCCCACTTTGAGTGCGTGTCTGACAAAATCAAAACAAACAAAACGTGCATTAACAGATCAATAAAAAAAAAGTAGCGAGTAACGAGCTGATTGTAGATAAATGGAGCGGAGTAAAAGTAGCGTTTCTTCTTTATAAATATACTCAAGTAAAAGTAAAAGTATGTTGCATAAAAATTACTCTTAGAAGTACAATTTATCCCAAAAGTTACTCAAGTAGATGTAACGGAGTAAATGTAGCGCGTTATTACCCACCTCTGTATTTAACTCACTAAAACATAATAGAAAGATAAGGGATTTCCCAGAATTATCCTAGTAAATGTGTCTAAAAACATCTGAATCGCTCCCAATGCAATCGCCTTTTTTTTTTTTACTTTATTAATTTATTTCTTTTCTTTTCTAGTCCTTCACTATCAATATCCTCATCCACAAATCTTTCATCCTCGCTCAAATTAATGGGGAAATTGTCGCTTTCTCGGTCCGAAAAGCTCTTGATGCTGGAGGCTCACATTATAAACAATGTGAGGATGTGAGGAGCCCTCACACCGGTGACGTCATCGTCTGCTACTTCCGGTACAGGCAAGGCTTTTTTATTAACGACCAAAAGTTTTGAACTTTATCGTCGATGTTCTCTACTAAATCCTTTCAGCAAAAAATATGGCAATATCGCGAAATGATCAAGTATGACACATGGAATGGACCTGCAATTCACGTTTAAATAAGAAAATCTCATTTCAGTAGGCCTTTAAAACAATAAACACAAATAATAAACAGTAAACCATAAAGAGTAAAACACCTTAATCTTTCTTGTCTGCGCTAATGCGAGGCGAAATGTTTTCTAAGACAACCTTAACCTTCCAGTTATAGAGTCAATACCACAGTTTTTCTTACCGAACTGACCCGAGGTCGTCGTGCACGGTCGAGCTCCGTGTCTTCTGTTTGCCAACTGGTTGTGCGGGTCACTAATCGGGCGTGTTTGTCAGAGTGAGGATGAACACAAGAGACAGACACAGAGTCTCGCTTGGACACGTCCTTCGTACCGTCACTTTTTGTATTGTTTCCAACATGTCGCTCCCTTGCTCCGATTCCTGCTTGGCCATAAATTATCCCGACAGTCTGTCTGAGAGCGCAATGAAGCAGTTGGTAAAAGGTCAGGCTGTGTAGCGCGCTAACAGCATCATTAGTCATTAGAGTCGGACAAAGAGTCCCACGGACAACACACCTCGAGCGCTTTGAGTTTTATTAGGATGGAAACTCTAACAACATTTTAGAAGCTAAGGGGGAGGGAGATAACCAGTATTTGCATTTTCCACGGGTGGATTGTAGATAGTAGATCATCAGAGCGTATAAAAATGCCAAAAGAAGATGTAGAAGGAGATGAAAAAAGAGATCATTGCAAACTAGGATATGTCAAAAACGCAAATTTTTCTTACTTCCGTGTTAAAAAGAGTCTCCTAAAATATCTGTCATCATTAAAACATATTGAAACAGAAGATTGAAAATGCTGCCTTGGTCGCACATTGTCACGCCTCTGTCCGTCAGTACAGTGATATATTACATGTAGGACGACGTGCACATGGGGATGGGTACAATATTTTCTACTCTTATATATCCCAGTATTGCCGAGTAGCAATTCACATAAAATGAAACAATGGCGTTGGTACGTCTTTGTTGCCATGAATTATACCATGAATTGATTAACGTGGACCCCGACTTAAACAAGTTGAAAAACTTATTCGGGTGTTACCATTTAGTGGTCAATTGTACGGAATATGTACTGAACTGTGCAATCTACTAATAAAAGTATCAATCAATCAATCAATTGCACAAAACGTCACGTGCTGTTGCAGACTTGGAACCGGCTCAAGCACTTGGCGTGGAAACAGGCAGTCATGCGGACTAAACAGGACGGCCTAGACGTAATGTTACATTTTTTAATGCCAACAAATCGAAAAAAAGGTTCTCCGAAGTACAGTAATGTAAGTTAGCTTGGTGCTAACATACATTGGATATGACAGAGACATGTTACCAATTAGCATTAGTAATTTTAAATGGCGATTTTAACACCTTCACCTTTGTTAATGAGAGCTATAACTATGATGGCCTTTACAATCATGCAGCTGGTGTGTGATACGTACAATACTTACAGTACAAATACTTTGTAGGACTCAACAAAAGACAGGACTGGCACATTCAACTTTATGGCAAAGGACTACTTCCTGACTACAGCAACACATTGTAGTCTATACACTACTGCTATCTAGCATTGTGGAATTGCAACTGGATGAAAAGTTTATTCCATAATACTTGCAAGTTATATTAAAAACTGTAAAAAAAACTAAATACAACAACCAGATAGTACAGTTATCAGTCACATCACTGTTACATCTTACATAAATAATAGATTTGATTATTAAAGTAAATAACATTTATTAACACATGGACCCCGACTTAAACAAGTTGAAAAACGTATTCGGGTGTTACCATTTAGTGGTCAATTGTACGGAATATGTACTGAACTGTGCAATCTACTAATAAAAGTATCAATCAGTCAATCAATCAAAAACATGGAAGTACCAAAAATACCGGTAGTAACAGTATCGTTCCCCAGGTACCGGGAATTGGCAGAAGGTACTCATCTCTCTGTGTACAAGTTCTTTTAAATCAGCACTCACTTACACGGAGCTCAAGAAGACTTTGTGAAGGGTTTTGTTACAAGTTGCGCGTGTCTAAAAGCTCTGTGTTTAAAGGGGGATGTGAGCAAAGAGGAGAAGAATGCAAATTCTACATCCATGCAACTTTAGATTTGTGGTGTATTTACTAAAATAAACTTATTATAGCCCCTGATAGGACCTTTTTGAAGGAAAACAATTAGGTTTGCGTAAAAAAATGTTTTTTCCAAACATGAGTTTGTGTGGACGTTGCTTTCAATAAGAACCACATTTTTATAGTGTCTACCAAGACATGTACCTACTCAGTAGCCTAGTGGTTAGAGTGTCCTCCCTGAGATCGGTAGATTGTGAGTTCAAACCCCGGACAAGTCAAACCAAAGACTATAAAATTGGCACTCAGCATCAAGGGTTGGAATTGGGGGTTAAATCACCAAAAATTATTCCCGGGCGCGGCACCGCTGCTGCCCACTGCTCCCCTCACCTCCCAGGGGGTGAACAAGGGTGATGGGTCGAATGCAGAGAATAATTTTGCCACACTAAGAGTGTGTGTGACAATCATTGGTACTTTAACTTTTAACTTTAACATGTAAGTTAGAACTATACGGTACTTTTGTATTAGAAATGGCAACAGCGGAGGATGCATGTGCATGTACGAGCCAGTCTGTCCTACACAACAAGAGCATAGTGAAAAAGAAGCATCTTATTAACTACAGCGCAGACTACATTGGCGGACTTGTACAAAGCACTTTGGGTAAATTTCTACCGTATATGGAAGTATCCGCTGACGTCACAATTGGGAAAAACTTCGCTAATAAATGATAAATGGGTTGTACTTGTATAGCGCTTTTCTACCTTCAAGGTACTCAAAGCGCTTTGACACTACTTCCACATTTACCCATTCACACACACATTCACACACTAATGGAGGGAGCTGCCATGCAAGGCGCCAACCGGCACCCATCAGGAGCAAGGGTGAAGTGTCTTGCTCAGGACAAAACGGACGTGACGAGGTTGGTACTAGGTGGGATTTGAACCAGGGACGCTCGGGTTGCGCACGGCCACTCTCCCACTGCGCCACGCAAAAGAGAAGTATAAAGTAAGGCAAGATTGTTTTATAAATATTTCCTACATGCTTCCATGGTTGAATTTCAAATTTTCTGGGCTTATGCAGATCCCAATTACACAAAAAGAAGTACCACTAGGTAAGAAAAGTTGGTTTTGCATAACGAGTCACCTTTAGAGTGAAACAGGCTGTTTGTCAGCTGGTGAAGATGTTGAGGGTTGAAGTTAAAGCAGCATTACCAAATAAGGTAGGAGGAAGTGCTGAGTAGTCAGGTTGAAAAGGGAGGGGTTAGTCTCAAATGCCCTTCAAACCCCAGCCCCTTACCCGCTCAATACCCCGAGAACCAAGTTAAGCACAAAGAAGGATCCGATGATGATTAAGGTGACAAAATACACCCACGGCCACTTGTACCCTACTGCGTCATTCACCTGGGGGGGGACAAAGGAGCGTTAGAAGGGGAGGAAGGAGGTTAGATGCTGAACGGGAACATGAGCATTTCTTTACTGGAGGGATGGATGGATTCTTGGAGCTGGAAGTTCACGTCAGCTAATTGCTAGCTTAATGAAAGACTGAGGAGAGGAGGCGTTATAGTTAGACACCCAGAACAGCAAGAACTTCCTGGCCTGGATGCAATGTTACTGCTGTCCTCACTTATGGCAGCCATGTGAGTTCAATAGTACATATATATTTATTTTATATGTTGTACAGAAGCAGATTACAATTAATAGAAAACAAAATAACAATACTGTAATTTTTGTAATTGTAAGTTTTTACGCATTTTGACATTTTGGTCTATGTGTATGTCAATTGTTTTGCCTTTAGTTTTTTTGTTGTCTTTAAATGAAATATAAAAGTGTTTTGCACTCCCAAGCCATCGCAATTTTATGAAGAGGAAACAAAATGTTTTGAAGGTGTAATTTATTTTCTTCAAATAGTGAAATGAGTTGGTGTATTCTTGTGTATGTTGTTGTGAATCATGTGACTATGTGTTGAACAAACCCCATTTCCATATGAGTTGGGGAAATTGTGTTAGATGTAAATATAAACGGAATACAATGATTTGCAAATCCTTTTCAACACATAATCAATTGAATGCACTCCAAAGACAACATGTTTGATGTTCAAACTCATAAACTTTATTTTTTTTTTGTAAATAATAATTAACTTAGAATTTCATGGCTGCAACACGTGCCAAAGTAGTTGGGAAAGGACATGTTCACCACTGTGTTACATCACCTTTTCTTTTAACAACACTCAATAAATGTTTGGGAACTGTGGAAACTAATTGTTGAAGCTTTGAAAGTGGAATTATTTCCCATTCTTGTTTTGTGTAGAGCTTCAAACGTTTAACAGTCCGGGGTCTCCGCTGTTGTATTTTTTGCTTCATACTGCGCCATACATTTTCAAAGGGCGACAGGTCTGGACTGCAGGCGGGCCAGGAAAGTACCCGCACTCTTTTTTTTACAAAACCTCGCTGTTGTAACACATGCTGAATGTGTCTTGGCATTGTCTTGCTGAAATAAGCAGGGGCGTCCATGAAAAAGACGGTGCTGAGATAGCAGCATATTTTGTTCCAAAAGCTGTACGTACCATTCAGCATTAATGGTGCCTTCACAGATGTGTAAGTTACCCATGCCTTGGGCACTAATGCACCCCCATACCATCACAGATGCTGGCTTTTGAACTTTGCGTCAATAACAGTCTGGATGGTTCGCTTCCCCTTTGGTCCGGATGACACAATGTCGAATATTTCCAAAAACAATTCCAAATGTGGACTCGTCAGACCACAGAACACTTTTCCACTTTGCATCAGTCCATCTTAGATGATCTCGGGCCCAGAGAAGCCGGCGGCATTTCTGGATGTTGTTGATAAATGGCGTTCGCTTTGCATAGTAGAGCTTTAACTTGCATTTACAGATGTAGCGACGAACTGTGTTTAGTGACAGTGGTTTTCTGAAGTGTTCCTGAGCCCATGTGGTGATATCCTTTAGAGATTGATGTCGGTTTTTGATACAGTGCCGTCTGAGGGATCGAAGGTCAAAGTCATTCAATGTTGGTTTCCGGCCATGCCGCTTACGTGGAGTGATTTCTCCAAATTCCCTGAACCTTTTGATGATATTATGGACCGTAGATGTTGAAATCCCTAAATTTCTTGCAATTGCACTTTGAGAAATATTGTTCTTAAACTGTTTGACTATTTGCTCACGCAGTTGTGGACAAAGGGGTGTACCTCGCCCCATCCTTTCTTGTGAAAGACTGAGCATTTTTTGGGAAGCTGTTTTTATACCCAATCAGGGCACCCACCTCTTCCCAATTAGCCTGCACACCTGTGGGATGTTCCAAATAAGTGTTTGATGAGCATTCCTCAACTTTATCAGTATTTATTGCCACATTTCCCAACTTTTTTGTCACGTGTTGCAGGCATCAAATTCTAAAGTTAATGATTATTTGCAAAAATCAAATATGTTGTTTTTGTAGCATATTCAACTGAATATGGGTTGAAAATTATTTGTAAATCATTGTATTCCGTTTATATTTACATCTAACACAATTTCCCAACGCATATGGAAACGGGGTTTGTACTTTGTAGTTTATTAATGACCAGGTAATTATTTAAAAGAATAATGTTAATATGTTTGGTTTCGGGAAGCAAGTCCTAATGCTTCTTTTAAAAAAAATTCATTGTCTGTGTGTTTTTGTCTTGAAGACGGGTTTGAAATTATGTTGAAGATGATCGACTTGTCCAGGGTGTACCCCGCCTTCCGCCCGATTGTAGCTGAGATAGGCGCCAGCGCCCCCCGCGACCCCGAAAGGGAATAAGCGGTAGAAAATGGATGGATGGATGGATGGATGATTATTTCTTAATATTATTTTGGAGTTAGAAATAATCCAATGAAAAAAAGACACAATAAGTTAATCAAAGGTAAATATGTCAAGTCTAGTGTGCTGTTGTATATATTGTGATAATAATAATATACATTAAAAAAAATCCTTCCAAAGCACTTTATGCTATACTTTATCTTTTAAACATTGTTTGTCTAGTGTCCTTAAAAGGGGCAAACATTTTGATCCAACAACTAAAAATAATTATTCCAGACTGTTTTCTTTTCCGTGCAACTTTTTCTTTGCGTTCGAGCAACACGGCTGACCCGAGGGATGAATAATTCATTCGAGCGGTGCTTGTTCTTGGCAAAGCACCTACTTATGGAAACACTTGAAGGGTCTCTGCTAACCTCAGGTGAACTTTTTAATGTGGACTCCAAAAACAACTGGCCTGCTTTATAGGTGGGTGACTGCGTCGATGCTAACGTGCGTGTGTTGGTGTGTGCCCATTTGTCCATCGCAAACAGGCTGTGATGGCCTCTCGCGCTCGGATGACATGGACGTAACAGATGGCTACGCTACAGCTTCTTTCGTATGCAAGCGTGCGTGTGTGTGTGCGCACTTGTATTCACAAGTGACCCCACTTAGGACTTGTTCACATGCACTGCAAGTCAATACCGATTTTGTATCAGATTTTTTCGTGTTTGTGTATGCAGTGCAATTCCGAATTTTACATATCTGACTCAGGCCTCTTTTGCATATGGATATACATTTGGATCTACAGTACAGGCCAAAGGTTTGGACACACCCTCTCATTTCAATGCGTTTTCTTTATTTTCATGACTATTTACATTGTAGGTCACATTACGCCTGTACTGGCTCACCTGCACTGGCTTCCTGTGCACTTAAGATGTGACTTTAAGGTTTTACTACTTACGTATAAAATACTACACGGTCTAGCTCCATCCTATCTTGCCGATTGTATTGCACCATATGTCCCGGCAAGAAATCTGCGTTCAAAGGACTCCGGCTTATTAGTGATTCACAAAGCCCAAAAAAAGTCTGCGGGCTATAGAGCGTTTTCATTTCGGTTTTGGGCTGCAGTACTCTGGAATGCCCTCCCGGTAAAAGTTCGAGATGCCACCTCAGTAGAAGCATTTAAGTCTCACCTTAAAACTCATTTGTATACTCTAGCCTTTAAATAGACTCCCTTTTTAGACCAGTTGATCTGCCGTTTCTTTTTCTCCTATGTCCCACTCTCCCTTGTGGAGGGGGTCCGGTCCGATCCGGTGGCCATGTACTGCTCGCCTGTGTATCGGCTGGGGACATCTCTGCGCTGCTAATCCGCCTCCGCTTGGGATGTTTTCCTGCTGGCTCCGCTGTGAACGGGACTCTCGCTGCTGTGTTGGATCCGCTTTGGACTGGACTCTTGCGACTGTGTTGGATCCATTATGGATTGAACTTTCACAGTATCATGTTAGACCCGCTCGACATCCATTGCTTTCCTCCTCTCCAAGGTTCTCATAGTCATCATTGTCACCGACGTCCCACTGGGTGTGAGTTTTCCTTGCCCTTATGTGGGCCTACCGAGGATGTCGTAGTGGTTTGTGTTGTGGTTTGTGCAGCCCTTTGAGACACTAGTGATTTAGGGCTATATAAGTAAACATGGATTGATTGATTGATTGTCACGGAAGGCATCAAAACTATGACACCTGTGAAGTGAAAACTATTTCAGGTGACTACATCTTGAAGCTCATCAAGAGAATGCCAAGAGTGTGCAAAACAGTAATCAGAGCAAAGGGTGGCTATTTTGAAGAAACTAGAATACAAAAGATGATTTCAGTTATTTCACCTTTTTTTGTTAAGTACATAACTCCACATGTGTAAATTCATATTTTTGATGCCTTCAATGTAAATAGTCATGAAAATAAAGAAAACCCATTTAATGAGAAGGTGTATCCAAACTTTTGGCCTGTACTGTATGTGCCATGCGTCCCTGATTTTGAACGCTACTGCGCTGAGGTCGCATTCATCTGCCCAAAAAGTAATCAAAAAGCGATGAGCGTCATAATTATTCAACAAAAAAGACAAAATAAATATTTGACAACGGATCAAAAAATAGGTGAAAATAATGTTTAAGGAACTCACGTGAAAGTTCCACCACTGCTGTATCCGACAATTCGCCCACAGACATGCTCGACAAGCAGACATCAAAGCAAAATATCCCTTAAAACTTTCTTAATCTTCTATGTCCAATAATTCGGTTAAAAAAATGTTGACTTTGATTGATAAAAATCCTTGAAATTCCCACAAATGTGCCAGTACTGAGACACATTGTGAAGTGAAGTGAAACATATTTATATAGCGCTTTTCTCTAGTGACTCAAAGCGCTTTACATATTGAAACCCAATATCTAAGTTGTATTTAAACCAGTGTGGGTGGCACTGGGAGCAGGTGGGTAAAGTGTCTTGCCCAAGGACACAACGGCAGTGACTAGGATGGCGGAAGCGGGAATCGAACCTGCAACCCTCAAGTTGCTGGCACGGCCGCTCTACCAACCGAGCTATGCCGCCCCGGTGTGGAAAATATGTTTACTTCCGTAAACATTGCACTGCGGTTGATGTCATGACGTCGGGTAACCATGCCGATCAGATTGCATTTTTTTTTTAGAAATCGCATTTTTTTTTGTAGTGTGAACGGCCATTAAAAAGGTTGGATTTGACAAGAAAATCCGAATTGGACACCTGACCCAGCAATGTGAATGCAGTTTTGATATGCTGCTTTTCAACATTAAGAGTTATTATATTGCAGCCAGAACGACTTGCAGCATCATGTGATGATGGCGCTGCATATAAGACAACACACACACACACGCACACACACGCACGCACGCACACAAACACACACACACTCCAAAAAACAACAGCATGAAGCTCTTACCCACTCAACACCCCCAGAACCAGATTGAGGACGAAAAAGGAGCCGAAGATGACGAGAGAGACAAAATAGACCCATGGCAGCTCATAGCCCATAGCATCCTGCATCTGAGAGACAGATAGAGACATAGATATATAGAGATAGATATATATGACAGGGTTAATAGAAATAGTCGGTGGGTTAAGATGGGGGAAACAGAAGACGAAAAGAGTAGTGCATGTTATAAAGAGAAGCAGGTGTGACGGGTTCATAATGGTTGATTATGATTCAAAATAAAAGTCAACGTTATTTAGATCTAGACGGCGTGGTTTCCGCCATCCTAGTCACTGCAGTCGTGTCATTGAGCGGGACACTACGCCCACAGTTCCCACAAGGAAGCTTCACCGACCGAGAAGCCAGATACTGTCCCCGGGCACTACATAATGGCTGGTCAGTGCTCTTCAAGAGAGGATGTGTCAAATGTAGAGACTACATTTGTCTTTACATACAATGTGCATGCGACAGTGAAGATCTTCTTATTCTTCTTAGTAGTGGGGGTGTCTAACGATACTGATGCACCCGTTACAACTGCTGTCTCGTTTGACTGTGTCGAACCAAAACAAATGATCAGGAAGCTTCTTTCAGTGACAACAAGTGACAGTTTGTACTAAAAAAAAGTCAGAGGAAAGTCTTGTGTTTGACTGTGATTTATGTTGTCATCATCAATATGAATGGAACTAAGAAAAGGGCACAATTCTAAGGTGTGGGATAGTTTTGATCGTATAGCGCCAAATTGAACGAATGTTTAAGTTAACTATCGGTCCATTTTCACTCCTCATAAACATTATTTTTTGCAGTTGTTTCAAAAAACGAAACAATTTAATTACTATAATTTTATTTGCAGGTCGGATACAGTAACCTTTTTTAAATCTAGCAGATGGCGAGATTACAAAACAGTGCCAATACAGCTATTGCGTGTGCCATACATTCACTGAAGCGTCATTTACACATCACTCAATGTCCTTGGCTGTCAAACTTATTTCTAACATTTCGAGATCTATAATCAATAATTTATTTGAATACTTTTTTTAAATCGCTTTTATAGAATTCTAATATTTTTTTTGCATTCTTAAGTTTTCTTCTTTTTTTAATTGTTGAGTGTATTTTATAACTCTGTGAACTAACTGTTAACATGTAATTAATTTATCAGGATTAATTGACATTAAGAAGAGCTGTGGATTAAATATTAACTTTGCTTCTTCTTACTCCTTTTTGGAACAGTGCAAAATGTAAAAAAACATTGTTTCTTATTGTAAAATAATAAGTGTGTTAGAGACAAATTAACCATTCCATAGCATGTTATGATAATCACAATCTGTGTCATTAAAAAGTGAGCATTATTATTGGGTGTCTGAATTTTTTTGCATCGAGGGCCCCATACTGAAAAATGAACACATTTGAGCGCCACTTTGATACAATTTCTACATTAAATATGCTAAAAATAATTCAATGTACAACAGTATAAGCTGAACTATTTGGGGAAAAAACATTGTTTATTAGCTTTTCTTAGCAGTTAGTGTCTTACATGACTCAATACTAATCTATTTATTAAATTTTTAGAATATATCTAGTGTAATAGAAAAGCAGCTGTGGGCCGAAAATGTCCTCCAGGTTGCGCTTTGGACACTGCTGTCGTTAATGATCTTGTTCATTAACTAATTTAGTACAAGCGCAAGGATGCAAAGATGCTGCTATAAGTTGTGTATTTGAGATCGATTGATTACAACACCTGAGCGGCGACAGAACCAAGGCTGTCAATGAAGTCTCTCCAGAGAGTGGTGAGAATGGCGGAAAATATTATCAGGACTCCTCTTCCTCCTATCCAGGAGATCGCAAAAAGCCGCTGCCTGACCAGGGCTCAGAAAATCTGCAAAGACTCCTCCCACCCCCACCAAGGACTGTTTTCACTGCTGGACTCTAGGAAGAGGTTCCGCAGCCTCCGTAGCGGAACCTCCAGCTTCTTCCCTCAGGCCGTAAGACTCTTGAACGCATCATAACTAAATTATCCTCTCAACTCCCCCCAAAATGGATTAACTCGCTGGAATAAAAAAGAAAATATAACATACATCCATAAACATGGACACATGTGAAAAAGTGCAGTTTATTTACCTGTACAGTAATCTATTTATCTATATCTGCACCTTATTGCTTTTTTTAAAATCCTGCACTACCAAGAGCTAATGCAAAGAAATTTTGTTCTTATCTGTACCGTAAAGTTCAAATTTGAATGACAATAAAAAGGAAGTCTAAGTCTAAGTCTAAGTCTAAGTAATGGTGGTAGAACTTCACAACAAACTGCTGGGCCAGCATTAAAAGCATTGTAAACAACTGCACAAAAAGCGTACCGCCAACAACATTTTAAAAAGGCTAAATAAAATTGCTAGATGCAGACCACTTAGGATAAATCCATCTTAACCACACTACCATCTTGTGGAATTCACCAGGATGTTGCCTACAGCCACAAGCAATTGTTTTTTGACCTGGCGCTAATTTGGCGACTAGAACAGCCTTTGGGAGCATTTATGGTATTTTTGTGACCGGTTGTGTGTGACAGGTGGAAGAAAACAGCGTGTTAGCAAAGGGGGTGTAGAGCACACACACACACACACACACACACACACACACACACACACACACACACACACACGCACGCACGCACGCACGCACGCACGCACGTACACACACCTGCCAAAAAGCTAAGTATGTCTCTTCAGGGCGTAATGCATGTATGCATGTAGGGCACCACAGAGGACGCCCACTGCTGCGGTGCCCGGCTCACCCAGTACAGCACGTCGGTCCAGCCCTCCATGGTGATGCACTGGAACACGGTCAGCATGGCGAAGGCAAAGTTGTCGAAGTTGGTGATGCCGTCGTTGGGGCCCTCCCACCCCATTTCACACTTGGTACCGTTGTGGTTGCAGTGGCGGCCATAAGCGCCGTCGGGGGCGCAGGGGGCTGGTTTTTCCTCCGCTCTCGTGCCTGAGATGTTGAACACGGGAAGAGGCAGAAGACTGATCAGTCATTGTTGGGACATGGAGAAGGGGGCGGGGCTTGATGTATAGCGCAGGAGAGTATTTCGCTGGCGCTTACCCAGTGGAGCGCTAATGCCTCTCTGGGGACCGATACCATCACTATAACAACACTCTAGTCCACTTCCACCTGAGGGCTCCTTTATATAAAACTGGCTCAATCATTTATGGCAAAGCTCTGTTGCAATTATTGCTAAAATCCTTCATACCCAGGAGCATAAACGTCGGCATTAATATTTAATGGACCGGTTTTAAGTGGCATTAATAGGACGCTAATCGTGAGAGCGTGTACCTGTGTGCCCGTGGACACAGGTCTTGTGCATCTTGCCCATGAAGAGCTCCAGGCCGATGATAGCGTAGATGATGATGACGAAGAGGACTAGCAGGGCGATGTGAAGCAGAGGAACCATGGCTTTGATGATGGAGTTCAGAACCACCTGTAAACCTGCAGACATCACAGGAGAGAACGATCAGGATGCCCAAATATGGACAATTCATACCACGTTAGCCTGTTGTCACTAGCGATGGATATTGTTTGCATTTAACAGATAGTAGTACCAAAGTGGTACTCTAACAAACAGTGCGGGTGCTTAAAAAATTGAAAACATGGACATTTTTGGAACAAAACATGCCTTTTTATTTTTGTCTAATCGTCTCAAATTAAACAGACAACTTCTCCAAGGATATAAATCAAAAGATAACTAAGTAATACATTAAAAAATAAGACAAAAAATATATATTACAAATTGTCTTAATCATTGCAGCAATACAGAAAATAGAGAACGTGCAAAAATGGATTCTGGTGTTGCAATATATTACTTAAACAATATCACTACTACTACATTAGTTACATTATATTGTACAATATCACTACTACAACATTACTTACAATATATTGTACATCGTCATTAAAGTTAAAGTTAAAGTACCAATTATAGTCACACACACACTAGGTGTGGTAAAAATATTCTCTGCATTTGACCCATCACCCTTGATCACCCCCTGGGAGGTGAGGGGAGCAGTGGGCAGCAGCGGTGCCACGCCCGGGAATCATTTATGGTGATTTAACCCCCACTTCCAACCCTTAAAGCTGAGTGCCCAGCAGGGAGGTAATGGGGCCAATTTTTATAGTCTTTGGTATGACTCAGCGGGGATTTGAACTCACGACCTACCGATCTCAGGGCGGACACTCCACCCACTAGGCCACTGATTAGGTGGCCTAGTATACTTACATTACTTACAATATATCACTGTAAAATGTAACTACTTATTATATGTATTACTTGTCAAATATCACAACCAGAACATTACTTACAATATATTACAAGCACAATATTACTGCTTCTACATTACTTAAAATATATCACTGTACAATACCACTACTACTACATTATTTACAATATATTACTTGTAAAATATCATGACTATACCACATTACCTACAATATATGACTAGCACAATATCACTGCTAGTACATTACTATAATATTTTACTTGTAGAATGTCATTACTACTACATCACTTACGTTATATTGTACAATTTCACTATTACTATATCACTTACAATATATTGTACAATGTCACAAGTAATATATTACAATATATCACTGTACAAGGTCAATACTACTACATTACTTACAATATATTACTTGTACAATTTCACTACTGTTACATTACTTACATTACATTACTTGTAAAATATCACTACTATTACATTACTTACAACATATTACTTGTAGAATATAATTACTACTACATTATTCACAGTATATTACTTCTACAATATCCCAATTATTACATCACTATGATATATTATTTGTATAGTATGACTAATTACTTACAATATATTATTTGTACAATATTACCACTACTACATTACTTACAAGATGTTTCCTGTACAATATTACTACGACTACACTACTTACAGTACTTATACAATATAACTACTAATCATTACATACAATATATACTTACAATATTACTTAAAATATATTATGTCACTACTACTACATCACTTACAGTATATTACTTGTGCAATGTCACTACTACTACATCACTTACAGTATATTACATGTCCAAGGTCACTACTACTGCATTACTTACAATATATTACTTGTACAATGTCACTACTCCCAAGTTACTTATAATATATTACTTTTACAATATCACTACTACTACATTACTTACAATATATTACTTGTACAATGTCACTACTCCCAAGTTACTTATAATATATTACGTTTACAATATCACTTACAATATATTACTTGAGCAATGTCACTACTACTACATTACGTAGAGCAGGGGTCTCAAACACGCGGCCCGTGGGCCAATTGCGGCCCGCGAGACGTTATTTTGCGGCCCGCACCTTAATGTGAAAATTTAATGTTAGTGCGGCCCGCAAGTTTTACATGGATGGCGCTTTACAGCGTCATACTTTTATACCCTCCATTTTTCCAGGGGGCTCCCAATTTCAGTGCCCCTCCAGGGATAATCTATCTCTCGAATTTAACAACATTATTAAGAGGGTACCGTGGAGGCAGTGCCTTAAGCGTTCTCTTCAACCTGCACAAGAAAAGTGCCAGCCCAGTCGCATGTTGAAGTCAGAATTAATAGACGCAGTAAGCGACTGCAAGACATACTTGATCAACAGCCACACAGGTCACACTGAGGGTGGCCGTATAAACAACTTTGACACTGTTACAAATATGTGCCACACTGTGAAGCCACACCAAACAAGACTGACAAACACATTTTGGGAGAACATCCACAACATAAACACAACAGAACAAATACCCTGAAACCATGCAGCCCTAACTCTTCCGGGCTAAAATATATACCCCCGCACCTCAACCCCCCAACCCCAGCCCCCTATTGTAGCCAGAAAGAGTTAGTTATATATAACTTTTACAATATCACCACTCCTACATTACTTACAGTACATGTACATTATTGCTACTACTACATTACTTACTATATATAACTTGTACAATGTCACTAGTACTGTAGTTCATTAACTTTGATTTTATTCAGCCAAACAACACAATTAAAACACGAGCAAGCAATTCATCATAATTCAATTCAATTGAGTCCAAAAAGGAGAAGGAAATTCGACCCCCGCTCACTCTTTTGTTACAATTACCATAACAGTCTCACTCAAATCATTCAATTACCCATCTTCCCATTCACTCTCTAGTCCAGGCAATACAAACAATCTTTCACACACTTTTAAGAGTAGTTTCAAGACTTGGATTATTTTAAATGTATGTTGCTTACTTACCTTCCTTCTCTTTCCATGTATAATTTAAACAACATCCCAGGTAATAATTTATTTTTCACTTTATGAACTCTTTGTACAGCTTACATGAGTTTTACAGCAACGTTTGTGGTCAAGTGCAATGCCAAGGAATTTGTTTGCATGTACTCTTTTAATTGTTACATCATTAATCATCAGTTTCAACTGTGTATTTATTTTCTACAGTTACAAAAAAGCATATATTTAATTTTGTCCAAATTCCGGGAGAGTGACATTACTTCAATTGTGTTACTTGTACAATGTCAGTATTACTGCATTTACTTACACTATATTACTTGTACAATATCACGACTACTACATTACTTACAATATATTATTTGTACAATATCACTCCTAATACATTACTTACAATATATTATTTGTACAATATCACTACTACGACATTACTAAAAATATATTACTTGTACAATATCACGACTACTACATTACTTACAATATATTATTTGTACAATATCACTCCTAATACATTACTTACAATATATTATTTGTACAATATCACTACTACGACATTACTAAAAATATATTACTTGTACAATATCACTACTACTACATTACTTACAATATATTACTTGTACAGTATCACTACTACTACATTACTTACATTACGTTACTTGTAAAATATCACTACTATTACATTACTTACAACATATTACTTGTAGAATATAATTACTACTACATTATTCACAGTATATTACTTCTACAATATCCCAATTATTACATCACTATGATATATTATTTGTATAGTATGACTAATTACTTACAATATATTATTTGTACAATATTACCACTACTACATTACTTACAAGATGTTTCCTGTACAATATTACTACGACTACACTACTTACAGTACTTATACAGTATAACTACTAATCATTACATACAATATATACTTACAATATTACTTAAAATATATTATGTCACTACTACTACATCACTTACAATATATTACTTGTGCAATGTCACTACTACTATATCACTTGCAGTATATTACATGTCCAAGGTCACTACTACTGCATTACTTACAATATATTACTTGTACAATGTCAGTACTCCCAAGTTACTTATAATATATTACTTGTACAGTATCACTACTACTACATAACTTACATATATTACTTGTACAGTATCACTACTACTACATTACTTACATTACATTACTTGTAAAATATCACTACTATTACATTACTTACAACATATTACTTGTAGAATATAATTACTACTACATTATTCACAGTATATTACTTCTACAATATCCCAATTATTACATCACTATGATATATTATTTGTATAGTATGACTAATTACTTACAATATATTATTTGTACAATATTACCACTACTACATTACTTACAATATGTTTCCTGTACAATATAACTATGACTACACTACTTACAGTACTTATACAATATAACTACTAATCATTACATACAATATATACTTACAATATTACTTAAAATATATTACTTTTCTTCTAGTTTTATTTCATGGTTTGAACAGTTTAACTTTGACCAAATTGCAAACAAAAATTTTGGTTTAGGCCAAAAACATGTAAAATAAGATTTTAACATAAAAACCAGCGATGAAGTGAAACTGCAATATTTGAAATGTGATGTGGCGAGGAACAACTGTACAGTAATTTCATTCTTAGCAATTTCTAAAAATGTCCAAAATTTTTAATTTATTTTAAAAGTGAAAACGTGTTAAATATGTACCACATTACGAACATCTGAATAAATACTCAATAAATAGCGTTCATGAAAAAATGTGCTTTGTAAATTAATTTCATTGTAAAAGCAGAAGTTTAAATCCGTACAAATTATCATGGCAACAATTGAATGTCAAGTGAAAGAAGGTAAAACATAGTAACACAAACTGAAAAAAAAAAATCACAATAAATCAATAATCAGATCAGATGAAGCAATAGTAGACAAAAAAGTGTGTGATTGTGTACCCAATACAAGCTCAATGCTTCATTTCATCACAGTCTTCATTCACACCTGCTCCCCTAAAGTATTGCAGCCTTCCCTTGGTTTCCTGAATGGACACTTACTGGGTACTCCAGAGACCAGTCGCAGGGGTCGCAGTACTCGGAACGCCCTCAGTGCCTTGACATCGAAGCCCGCTGCCTTGCCTCCAATGGGAGCCGCCCCGTCGCCTTTCGTGGCCTGTTCCAAAATTGCACTGAACAACCTGCAAACACATATTAAGTCACATTCACACTGTAGCCAATCACTGCTGCTGCTATCTTACTTATGCCAAATTCCATACACATTAACATGCATGATGTCACATAACTATAGAAATGCCACAGCGCTTTTATTACTTAGCTCTAGCTTGCCAGGTACGAAAACGTTGGGGTATTTTAGCCAATATTCTCATCTTTAATTACATTTACATAGTGCAGCTGGTAACCAGAACGATCGTGCATGTTGTGATAAAAGCATGAAATTTGATACACTTATAGCCAAAGGCATTCTCAAAAGATTTGGATATGGAGCCAACATGAATTTTCAAAATGGCGCCCATGGCAGCCATCTTTCAAAATGGCTGTCGGGTACAACAGTTCGCTTATGAATGATGGATATAATGTGATGTTTCAGACTTATTTACCATACGTAGAACTTGGTAAATGTCTTTTGGATCATTTAAATTTGTCATTAAATATTCAAGATGGCTGACATCTTCAAGATTGCAGCCATCACTTTTATGACTGTCTGATATGGGTGATCTTTGTGTCAAACCAGTATTATTTTTTATTTCCTTTTCTTTGTGCAGAATTCAAATTTGAAACTTTACAATTGGCCAGAAGCTTCCTTCTAACTCAGAAATGGTAACCACAATAGTCACATTTGGTGACCACTGGTCACCTACAACAAGATGTCAGCCATATTTCTGAAATTAAATCTATAATTTCCAAGTTCAGTAAAAACCTTCAATGACTAAGCCCATGTGATCTTTATTCCATATCTGACCAGAAAGTTTGAAACTCAATCAATCAATCAATGTTTATTTATATAGCCCCAAATCACAAATGTCTCAAAGGACTGCACAAATCATTACGACTACAACATCCTCGGAAGAACCCACAAAAGGGCAAGGAAAACTCACACCCAGTGGGCAGGGAGGATTCACATCCAGTGGGACGCCAGTGACCATGCTGACTATGAGAAACCTTGGAGAGGACCTCAGATGTGGGCAACCCCCCCCCCCCCCCCGCCCCCCCTCTAGGGGACCGAAAGCAATGGATGTCGAGCGGGTCTAACATGATACTGTGGAAGTTCAATCCATAGTGGCTCCAACACAGCCGCGAGAGTTCAGTTCAAAGCGGATCCAAGACAGCAGCGAGACTCCCGTCCACAGGAGACCATCTCAAGCGGAGGCGGATCAGCAGCGTAGAGATGTCCCCAATCGATACAGGTGAGCGGTCCATCCTGAGTCCCGACGAGCGGTCCATCCTGGGTCTCGACTCTGGACAGCCAGTACTTCATCCATGGTTATCAGACCGGACCCCCTCCACAAGGGAGGGGGGGGACATAGGAGAAAGAAAAGAAGCGGCAGATCAACTGGTCTAAAAAGGAGGTCTATTTAAAGGCTAGAGTATACAGATGAGTTTTAAGGTGAGATTTAAATGCTTGTCTGTGTCTGTGTCCAGGCTTGATCTGGTGTGGGACCGCTACTTGTCTGACTCTCTGAAAGCTGCTACGAGAGCAAAGCGCGGCACTGTAATTCAGAGACGTGTGGTAGGTGATGCAGCCATTCCCAGGAACTGGCAAAACATTCTTGGAGTTTATAGCAATAAGACCGAGTTGTTTGCCTTTCTCTCGGAGGCTCTGCTCAGACGGTTTGTGCAGGGGGATAAACAGCTTGTCATCCACAAGTGACATGGAAGCCCTTAGCAAGCCACCTTTCCCAGACTGGACATCGATTGCTCCTTGCACGCATGAGGAAGCGGATAGTCGCATGTTATTGCACGTAGCCCATGCAGCAAGAAACGGCCACCACAAAATTATGATTCAAACAGTTGATACTGATGTTGTGGTGCTGGCTGTGGCAGTGGCTCAGACTCTACAACCAAAGGATGAGCTTTGGTTGGCTTCTGGTACTGGTAAGAATTTGGCAGCCCATGAAATTGCAGCAGGGTTTGGGCCCGAGAAAGTATGTGCACTACCAATGTTCCATGCATTGACGGGTTGTGACACTGTGTCAAGCTTTGTTGGCCATGGGAAAAAGACTGCATGGGCTGTATGGTCTGTGCTTCCAGAACTTACACATGCCCAGTTGAAAGTGTCTTCAGCCCCAGATGACATACCACAGGAGGTAATGGCCACAATTGAGAGGTTTTTTATCTTAGTCTATGACCGAACCAGCACATGTACAGAAATCAATACGGCAAGGAGGACGTTATTTGCAAAGAGGCACAATGTGCAAACAATCCCCCCTACCAAGGCTTGTTAAGAGAGCTGTATACCAAGGAGGGCATGTGTGGGGTACATACAGTCCTGGTGTCAACACCAGAACTACCTTCACCGTGCGAATGGGGCTGGTCAAAGTCACCTGAAGGGGATTATGAACCCTTCCAGACATGCCTACCAGATGCAGGCCAGTCAAGTTATGAACTTGTCTCATGCAAATGCAAGAAGGGTTGTGTTGGGCAGTGTACGTGCAAAAAATCCCACTTACAGTGCACAGCCCTTTGTGTCTGTGAAGGCGAGTGTGACTAGTCTTCCCTGTGATAGACCCCAGGTTTCCCTTGCTTAACATGAGCATTTTGAGATAGAAAGAAGATTATTAAAAATTCCGAAGTTCCCAATTCAAATTCTGCATCAAGATAAATGTATAATTAAACATAGAGATCATCCATATCTAACCAGTTGGCGGCCATTTTGAATTTTCTATGAAAATGTTCCACTATCCAAAAGACATTTACCAAGTAGTATTAATGGTAAATAAGTCTGAAATATCATATTAAATCCATCATTCATGAGAAAACAGTTGGCTGCCATGGGCGCCATGTTGAAAATTCATGATGGCTCCACATCCAAATCTTTTGAGAATGCCTTTGGCTATAAGTGTACCAAATTTCATGTTTTTATCACAAAATGCTCAATTCCTTTATATTTTTTAACTAACCTATTGTACTAACATGGCATGATGCAAAACCCAGATTTTCAATGGTGGGTGCTACCATTTTATAATTGACACTCTGCACGTGAGTACCAATTGACTGAGGCAAGTGATATTCCAATTGTATCACACTGTATCCATGTACAGTAGGTTGGTAGTATGCCAGCTGTTATGGTAAATGGTAAATGGGTTATACTTGTACAGTGCTTTTCTACCTTTTTTAAAGAACTCAAAGCGCTTTGACACCATTTCCACATTCTCACACACATTCACACCCTGACGGCAGAAGCTGCCATGCATATGCTAACCAGGACCCATCAGGAGCAAGGGTGAAGTGTCTTGCTCAAGGATACAACGGACGTGACTGGGATGGTAGAAGGTGGGGATTGAACCAGGAACCCTCAGGTTGCTGGCACAGCCACTCTCTCAACCGCGCCACACCGTCCCACCGCCACGCTGTTAGCATTGCCGTTTTTTAGAGATTCTCCCAGGACTGAGGACTTTATATTTATAGTACCTTTGTACTGTAGCTAGGCACAGCTGTAGCATTTTAATATTTTGAATATCACATTGAGATTTTGCACGTTTGGGGCCATCAACTGAAGCAAGAGATGTTCCCATGTTATTACATCGTATCCGCATGTTGCCAGCAGTTAGAATTATTAAGGCTGACATTTTTCAAATTCAATCAATCAATGTTTATTTATATTGCCCTAAATAACAGGTGTCTCAAAGGGCTGCACAAGCCACAACGACATCCTCGGTTCAGAGCCCACATAAGGGCAAGGAAAAACTCACAACCCAGTGGGATGTCAATGCAAATGACTATGAGAAACCTTAAATTGAAAGTAGGTGGCTGTTAAGACTTTAACTACATAATACTTGTCTTGCTATGCTCGAAATTTTGCATTTTGCATATTACATTGACAGATGGTGACATGACCAGGCTGTACCCTGACTTCCGCCCAAGTGCAGCTGGGATAGGCTCTAACCACCCCGTGACCCCGAAAAGGATACGTGGTAGAAAAATGGATGGATGGGTGGATTTTGCATCTACTGAAGCAAGACATGCTCCCATGTTATTGGTGTGTATCCCAAGCATGATTGTTGATAACAATAACCATTGTTGACATTTTTGGGCTAATTTAAAAAAAAATTAAACAGATGACGGCTAAGGACCTGATGTTGACTTGTTAGGATTCTAAAACATTTTTTGTGGGAATTGTCACAAAATTCCGATTGGCAGGTAGGACCCGAATGCAGCTGAGATAGGCTCCAGGGACGAGCGGTAGAAAATGGATGGATCTCATGTACATCGCACCTGTCTTGCTGGGCATTAGCTTCAGCATTTTGCATATCAGATTTAGATTTAGCACTTTTGCTACAATCTACTGAAGCAAGGTAGTGTATCCACACAGGTTGCCAGCAGTCTGCATTTTTAGCATTGACAAATACAATAGGTGGCTGGTAGAACCTCAAGTACATAGTAGGCCATTTCTCTTTCTTGGCGCTATCTATATCATTTTGCATATGATATTAAGATTTGGCACGTCAGCAAAATTCTACTGAAACAAAAGATATTCCCATGTTATCACACTGTATCGATGTAAGTTTATAGCATAGTACAAGCTGAGAGCATGCTAGCTATCGGCATTGTTAGCATTTTCGGGTTTTTGGAATAAATTGAATAAAACGTTATATCCGGGGTCACCAACCTTTTTGAAACCAAGAGCTACTTCTTGGGTACTGATTAATGCGAAGGGCTACCAGTTTGATACACACTTAAATAAATTGCCAGAAATAGTCAATTTGCTCAATTTACCTTTAACTCTATGTTATTATTAATAAGACTAGCTAATTCGAATCTTTTTGAAAAAATTAAAAAAATAATTTATGGAACATCATTTGTAATTTTTCCTGATTAAGATTAATTTTAGAATTTGGATGACATGTTTTAAATCTGCACTTTGTTAGAATATATAACAAATCGGACCAAGCTATATTACATATATACAAAGACTAATCATTATTTTTTCGAGATTTTCCAGAACAACAATTTTAAAAGAAATTCAAAAGACTTTGAAATAAGAGTTAAATATGATTCTACAGATTTTCTAGATTTGCCTTAATATTTTTGAATTGTAATCATAATAAGTTTGAAGAAATATTTCACAAATATTCTTCGTCGAAGAAACAGAAACTAAAATGAAGAATTAAATTAAAATGTATTTATTATTCTACATTTACTTGAACATTGATTTAAATTGTCAGGAAAGAAGAGGAAGGAATTTAAAAGTTAAAAAGGTATACGTGTTTAAAAATCCTAAAATAATTTTTAAGGTTGTATTTTTTCTCTAAAATTGTCTTTCTGAAAGTTTTAAGAAGCAAAGTAAAACAAATAAATGCATTTATTTAAACAAGTGAAGACCAAGTTTTTAAAATATTTTCTTGGATTTTCAAATTCTATTTGAGTTTTGTCTCTCTTAGAATGAAAAATGCTGAGCAAAGCGAGACCAGCTTGCTAGTAAATAAATACAATTTAAAAAATAGAGGCAGCTCACTGGTAAGTGCTGCTATTTGAGCTATTTTTAGAAGAGGCCAGCGGGCGACTCATCTGGTTCTGACGGGCTACCTGGTGCCCGCGGGCACCGCGTTGGTGACCCCTGCTTTATATGGTGGATAATGCAGTCACACTTGACCAAATCAAATGTACTGGCAGAGCAAACACATCAGCGTTCTTTTTCGCGGAAAGCAAACAAGACATGCGTGAACACAACTTTAAAATATGGCAAACTTTGAATGTGGAATAAGAAAAATGTAAGCCTCAGCTGAGCTGCTTTTAAATTGAATTGTCATCCATATGTTGACTTTATTAATAATGTAGGAGGGGCAAATCAACTCTTGACACGCTTCAAACTAAATCTGCTGCTGTCAAAATGTGCTTAAGAATAAAAAACATATTCATGAATGTTTGCTTTCTGATTCACACATGAGAATATTAATATTAACAATTATAACACTTTGCTTTAATGTGTTTAGCAGATTTGAAATTGTTTTGGACTTACATGCACGACTAGCCACTTCTTTAGGTACACCTGAGCCTCCTTAAAACTGGATCAGTGTTTTTGCCTTTAAAGTAGGTATTAATTGATATGCGAGAAAGCACAAACCATGTCACCCTGCCACTCCTCCCCTACATGCAACTTGGGGTTCACGTGAGTCAGTGGGCACGCGGGACCCAGGGCTTGATGCAAGTTCAAGAGTGTGAAGGAAATCTAAACATTTTGAAAATACTTTCCATATTCATACAATCTAGTCTAGAAGTGTCCAATGTGCTGCCTGGGTGCTAAATTTTTAACGACCAAAGGCACATTCAAACATGAAAAAAAATAAAATAAAAGAGTGGGATAAAATAGCATACAGGTGAAATGCAACAGTACTAATGTTGACTCCAATAACACAAAGCTGTTTTTCTTCTTTGCAACTGTTATTGCTCAAAAAATAATAGTAAATCAAAATCAATATTGTGATGAATTATTAACATATTGAAGGCTCTTATTACTTCACATAACAAATTCCCTCTGAAATATTTTTTGGGGAAAACATTGCATATTTTGTTCCCATCCGTCCATTTTCTATCGCTTGTCCCTTTCGGTGGGTGCTGGAGGCTATCTCAGCAGCATTCTGGCGAAAGGCGGAGTGCACCCTGGACAAGTCGCCACCTCCTCGCAGACCCAACATAGATAGACAGACAACATTCACACTCACATTCACACACTAGGGACGATTTAGTGTTGCCAATCAACCTATCCCCAGGTGCATGTCTTTGGAGGTGGGAGGAAGCCGGAGTACCCGGAGAGAACCCCCTGTTTTCCATAAAATAAATATGTTTTCTATGACAAAAAGGGCATAAAACAAACATAAAAACCATAAACAAATATTACAAACTTATAATCGAGGAATTGATCTTTTGATGTAGAGATTTAAGCACTGAAAGTAAAAAAATGAAAAAATAATTTATGAATTATTTTCAACACTTTTATGAGTGGGGCCTTTTTGGATCACTGAGAATGTTTTAACTGCCATTGCTGAAAAATAATATTTAATACACATCAATGTTATCAATTATTGACCTATTTAAGGCTGAAAGATACTTTGCATCAAATATTCCACTTTAAACACCTTTTGGGGGGAAATATTGCACATTTTGTGTTGTTTCCATAAAAACATGGTTTTCTTTAACAAAAAGGGCATAAAACATTTAAAAAATTATTCGAAAAATAAATCTGAAGTTTATCTAGGGATTTAAGTGTTTCAAAAATGCAATTCATAAATGACTTATTTTCAACATCTCGGGACCAAACTTGAGAGGAGCCCTGAAGGTTGAAAAAAAATCTGATGGTCTTCGAAACGAAAACTATCCCAATGTCTCCCATATGCTCTGATTTTTCAGTGTGCGGCCCTCAGTGGAAGAAGTTTGAATACCCCGATATACAGTAGTCGTAAGGGCGTGCCATCAGAGTCAATGCAATATGTCCCAATTTTTTCAAACATGGGTTCCTGAGACTTCTTTTAGTCATCCTGTCACATTAAGACGTCACCACCAAATTTCAAGGCAATCCGTTAAACTGGGGGCAGGGGGTAAATATGATGCTTCACCCCCGTGTTATGACAGAAAACGGTGCAGCGCCCCTACCCTCTAATCGCATAATCTAAGTGTTGATCACATAAAAAAAAAAACTAACAAAATCAAATTAGGGCATTTAAATGTGTTGTAGTATTCTTCTTTCAGGCCAGTTTATGTATTAATTTGGTATTCATTCGTACATGTAAACATCCTGATCGAGGGATGCGTATAAATGATGTCGGTGCCTGCTGACTGACCAATCAGGTTGCTTGGTGGGACCTATTAAACAGCAAAACAAACAGCTGGCTAGCTAAAGAGAACATTTTTAAAGCTCATATTACTTAAATTGTGGACATCAAGCAGCGCTAATGAGCGCTCTCTATTTCTCTGAGATCTTTACAAAAAAAAAAAGTCATATTATTCCATTTCCCATCTGCTGCTCGTTCAAAGGCCGGCGAGTGTGTGTTAGTCATGGACACTTATCAATTAGCACCGATGAAATGGCCACTTGAAAGGAGCGCTTAAGCGACATCTTTACCTGCCTCCTCCATTGGACTTGCAGTGCAGCACAGGCTACTAAAAAGAACGACAACTATGTGGTTTTTGGTCTTAAAAGACAATATGGTCAACATTGCCTACATTTTTATGCATGCAGAAAGTATTCATTCATGCCCACGCTGCCAGAACATGTTGTCACATTTCCTGATTATGTGCGTCCTCTTCCTCCACACTGTGAAATGTGCGTCACTGTTTTGACTGACATTTTTTTGATCGTTACATTCCATATTCTGTTTCATATGTCTCCAGCCAAACATGATGTCTATTTTCAGCTAATGATTACATGAAAAGTGAGCTATAAGCTGTTCGCAATAATTTGGTGACTGCAATATCCACATAATATTCAAACATTTTCTTGAATTAAAACCAATGTACTTTTTCACATTCTCCAGTGTTCCCCACAAGATATTAATGCACTTGTGGTGGTGGTTGTGGAGAAGGGATGGGTACCTGTGGAGAGGCGGAGCCGACGGGCCGACGGCGGGGCAGGACACGCTTTGGCCCTGCTCAAGTAGGCGGCCAGGAGGCGGAGAATGCGCCGGAACGAAGAGGCGGGGCGTGCCGGGAGCGACGCTGCAGCAATCGAGATCAGGTGCGTGGCTCACACACCGTTTCACAATCTGCCTATTTCTTCACAGTGTATAAAAAGGGAGAAGGAGGAAAAATCAAGGGAGAAGAGGTGGAGTGTCCGCAGCAGATACAGCAGTGCCGGAAGAAACAAGAACGATCCGAAAATGAGCCCCAGACGAGGACGACGACAACGGCAGCTGAAAAGCAGACCGGAACGAGCAGCGAAGAAGGAGCTGAAAAGCGACCTGATCGACACAGCAGCTTTCTTACTGTATTTGAAAAAATAAAGGAGTCAAACCTGCTCAACCAGGTGTCCTTTCTGGGCGGTCCACGCAACCCGCACGACGACGGCAGAAGTCTGTCACAAATGGCGCCCAATGCGGATGGACCATCGGAGGCAAGGGAGGACGATTTCCTCCGGGCGCTCGTCGCGGCGTTCACCGAGCTGGCGGAAAGCAGCCGTCAGAATTGCCGGCTCCTGCTAGCACTGGCGGACCAAACGGGTAGGGGGTTGTGAACGGCCCCCCGAAGACAAGAAGGCAGACAGCGGTGCAGAGGAGGTGCCCCCTGCTAAGGAGGCAGATGCACAACCGGTGGAACGTACAGCTGAAGAGGAAGAAGAAGATTATGATGAAGAAGTTTACGTTGAAGAAAGGTACATTGAAGAAGAATATTACGTTGATGAAAATGAAGTTTATGGTAAAGAAGAAGATGAAGAAGAAGTTTATAATGAAGAAGTTTACGTTGAAGAAGTATACATTGATGATGAAGTTTTACGTTGATGATGAAGTTTACGGTGATGAGGAAGTTTACGTTAATGATGATGAAGATTACGATTATGAAGAAATTTATGATAAAGAAGAAGAAGAAGAAGAAAAAGAAGAAGTGAAAGAAGAGGAGGAAGAGGAAGAACAAGAGGAAGAAGTTGAAGGGGATGAAAAAGTCAAGGAGGACGAAGAAGAAAAAGTCAAAGAGGACAAAGAAGAAGAAGAAGACAAAGAAAAGGTCAAAGAGGACGAAGAAGAAGAAGACGAAAAAAAGGTAAAAAAGGACGAGGGAGAAGACAAATAGAAGGTAATAGAGGACAAAGAAGAAGAAGACAAAGAAAAGGTAAAAGAAGATGAAGTAAAGGACAAAGAAGAAGAAGATAAAAAAAGGTCAAAGAGAACGAAGAAGTCAAAGAAAAGGTCAAAGAGGAGGAAGAAGAGAAGACAGGTGTCCGTGTAAGTTTTTTTTCCTGCCCTTTCAAAAAAGGGAGGGGGTGTAGGCTAATCCCGGCTTGCGTCTGGCGATGGAAGACTGTGGAGAGGCGGAGCCGACGGGCCAACGGCGGGGCAGGACATGCTTTGGCCCTGCTCAAGATGGCGGAAGGAAGAGGCGGGGTGTGCCGGGAGCGACGCCGCAGCAATCTAAATCAGGTGGGTGGCTTACACACCGGTTCACAATCTGCCTATCTCCTCAAAGGGTATAAAAGGGGAAAAGGAGAAAAGATCAAAGGAGAAGAGATGAAGTGTCCACAGCAGATACAGCAGTGCCGGAAGAAACGAGAACGATCCGAGAATGAGCCCCAGACGAGGACGACGACAACGGCAGCTGAAAAGCGACCAGATCGACACAGAAGCTTTCTTATTTGAAAAAATAAAAGAGCCAAACCTGCTCAACCAAATGTCCTGCCTGGGTGGTCCACGCAACCCGCACGACGACGGCAGAAGTCCGTCACAGTACGTTTCACCTTTGAATTGATACGCTACCAATTCCTGGAACCTAGAAATCTTTACTGGTACTCAAGGCTATCAAATATTGGTACTTTTGTGTGTTTCAGTATACATAAATGTTAATGTACCAGTATAATGGGAACAACAAGTTGACTTTATATGCTTAGTTGTGTTTCATTGTATCCATTAAACAATATTCTACAGTCCTCAAAGTATGTGAAAATACTGTTATACATGTCACAAAACAGCACAAATTCAGTCGGCCATTTTTAATATTCCGGTCCGGACATCTTCGGCAATCAGGGTCGGATGACGTGACTGAAGGAACGCGTCTACACTGTGACCATGTCATCAGATCAGTCATACTGTAAACATGCAGAAATTGGAATGAGATGTGCTGTTTATCATTCACAATCCTTAGGTAAGACAAGAACACATATGCTTAGCTAGTTTTTATGCATTTGAAAATAGCTAACAATTGAGTCAACAGATCGAGGGTCCTTTGTTGTGCTCAATAAACCCCCCAAAAACATCCAAAAACCACCAACAATACTCCATTTACATGTCGTGACCTGAAAATTAACCAAATATGAGCAATATTGTTATTACTAATGAGGAAACTAGTCAAGTGATCCATGACGTAGCATTAGGAACCAACGATCCCTACACCCCATCAACAACAATACTAATGAAGCCGACTTTGTGAGAGTCAACGATTACTTTGGGAAAAACATGATACATAACATCCTATTTTTGAGCCCGAACACAAATAGGATGAGCAATGGGTTTTAGAAGCTGAGTGCTAAATGGATGCAGCTTTATTGAAACACCATAGCAATAGGTGCTTAACATACCAACTAACTATAATGAACCAAAATAATACAAACACTTACTGTAATATTTCCACTCTCGCTCACAAAATTCAGTTTGGATGAAGATTAATTTGCAATCCTTACAAAAGGGTTAAAAAAGTATTTTACACCATCTCGGGGGATTTTAAATTCGACCAGCCTCTCGGTTCATGGCCACATTTTTATACCACCAGGTGAGAGATGCATGTTTTATAATGAAAAATGTACTCTTTATTTGGAGACGAAGCAGAAGCAGCCGTCGGCATGCGTCAATAATAGCGGCGCGGCGTCAGATAGCATTAGCACACTGCTATCAATGCGCTTCTAAAATAGGCTGTCTGTGTTGGTGCTCATAATAACAATATCACTTATATTTGGTAAATTTTCAGGTCAAGACATGTATATGGAGTATTGTTGGCGGTTTCTGGATGTTTTTAGAGGGTTTAATGAGCGCAACAGAGGACCCTCGTTCTGTTGACTCAGTTGTTAGCTATTTATTTACGATTTCAAATGCATAAAAAAAGCTAAGCATACGTGTTCTTGTCTTACAGTACATACGAATTGTGAATGATTAACAGCACATCTCTTTCCAATTTTGCATATTTCCAGTATGACTTATCTAATAATATGTTCAGAGTGTAGAAGTGTTACTACAGTGACCAAGAAACTACGGAAAATGCCGATGATATTCGTAGCGGACTATCAATAAAAATGGCCCGACTAAATTTATGACATTTTG
This sequence comes from Nerophis ophidion, assembly GCF_033978795.1. Taxonomy (NCBI): domain Eukaryota; kingdom Metazoa; phylum Chordata; class Actinopteri; order Syngnathiformes; family Syngnathidae; genus Nerophis; species Nerophis ophidion. Next base: position 10,403,755 of record NC_084620.1, read on the forward strand.
TGATGTTTAGACATTATTTTCACATACTTTTGATGGTTTAATGCATACTAAGGAACACAATTAAGCATAGAAAGTCAACTTCTTATTCCACTGTACTGGTACTTTAACAGAGTGTCCCGCGAGTGTTTGCTGCAACATTCGTCCTAAAATCAGATTAAAGTGCCGTATTTGTTAATCCAGACTTTGAAGGCCAGAGAATCAGGGATAAAAATATATGAATGTGTCATCACAAAGTCTCAATGCAGACGTGAAAAGAACCAGAGAGGCAAACAGAAAGATAACACGCACACACACACACACACACACACACACTGAGGCTTAGCAGATGGGCTACAGTCGCTGAGTGGCAGATAAAGAAAAAACAGAGTACAGCTTTGCTATCAGAATCTAACAAGCTAATCAGTTTCAGGCTCACCAAAGCCGCTAAGGGGCCGAGGTTTAGTGCGGCGACTTTACCGCGCGCGACTTTGTGAATCACTGGTGAGTTTTCACACAGGAAATCATCCGCACGCCGCTGACTCACCCGACGACTACGATGATGAAGTCCAGCAGATTCCAGCCGTTCCTCAGGTAGGCGTTGGGGTGGAAGAGCAGGCCGTACGCTATCACCTTCAGGAACGCCTCCACAGTGAAGATGATGAGGAACAGGTACTCCACGCGCTCCTGCAGAGAAAGAGACATTAGTAGGTCATTTTTAGTGGATGCTGTACACTGACTACTCTAAATTACATTCCTGTCTACAGCATCGTAACTAATTACACATTATCATATTATCATCAACCATGCGTTCCATGTTGTGGTCTTTAGTTTATTTAAACAAAGTGCTTCACTTCCTGTCTTAACTGCGTGTGCATTTTAGACGTTTTACTGGAGAAATGTGTTTTCATAGCCGTGACCCCCAACTGAGAGGAGTTCCTGGGAAATGGCCCCTAACGACCTCAGCGATATTGCATAACGTTATAGAGCACTTTTTTGTGCAGCTCATCATCCGTCATTTCCCAATAGAAATAACATGACAAGACGATGATGTGGCCTTCAGATACTAAACCAAGAAAAAACACCCACTCTCCCCCTTGGAGGTGGTTTATTAAAAAAAATACCATCCAAATATTTAGTTTCATCCATCAATCTGTCCACACTACCCCCTTGTGTGGGTGCTGGTGGTTTCCCATGGTCACACTCAGGCTGGGCCAGAAGTTTGAGGTCAGAGGGTCAACCAGATCTCACCAGACCTCTGTGGGAGGAACCAGGAGATAAAATATAAAAAACTACCTTGACGTTTGACCCTCAGCTACACAAAAATATTTTTTAAACCTTGACAGGCCACATTTAAAAAAAATTTAATCATACCGATATAAATTAAGACCTCATTTATTGTTGTTACTATTAATGTCCTGATGCAACACTTCTGATACGATACTGATATTGGAGACCTGAGTATTAATAATACCGATATTAATTCGAAAACAGCAGGAATCATACATACTTTTATTATTAGTATTTAGAATTTTAGAAAAAGTTTGATCAAGTAAAATTATTCAAACAGAGAACAATGAAAAACACTAACACTAACACTCTCTCACTGTGTGGCGCAGTGGAAGAGTGGCTTTGCGCAACCCGAGGGTCCTTGGTTCAATCCCCACCTAGTACCAACCTCGTCACGTCCGTTGTGTCCTGAGCAAGACACTTCACCCTTGCTCCTGATGGGTGCTGGTTAGCGCCTTGCATGGCAGCTCCCTCCATCAGTGTGTGAATGGGTAAATGTGGAAGTAGTGTCAAAGGGCTTTGAGTAGCTTGAAGGTAGAAAAGCGCTATACAAGTACAACCCATTTATCATTATTTATCATTTATATATATTTATATATCTGTATGTGACCCTTGGTGGGTAAACTTTGGACATTTCAGGTTTAAAGTTTTTAAAGTGATTTAAAGTGCTTTCTTTCCAAGTGATGCATAAAGATCCATTAAACACCTTTTTAATTATTTCATGTGTCACTTGCAGACCTTCAATAATTCATTGTTTGTGCATTCATCAGCCTGCACCGCGGAGCGAGTCTTGTAATTAATTACGCACGCACGTACACACGAGTGAACGCACACACACAAACACACACGCAGGTTCACACGCACACACACATTTGATGAGTATGGCTCTCCATCACTGCCAATCACACAAGCACACATACTCAAAACATGCTGCCAGTGACAGACACTGAAGAAGAAGAGAACATCTGGTAGGAGCAGCTCTCTCACACACACACACACACACACACACACACACACACACACACACACACACACACACACACACACACACACACACACACACACACACACAAAAAAAAAAAGCACGCAAACACGCACTAAGCGACCTCAGAAAGGGCAAAATCCATAATGTAATCTGGTTAGCGATGGGAAAGGAATGAGAGGCTAAAAGATGGAGGAAAGGTGAGCGTGTGGCGGGAGTAATCAGGTTAAACATAAGAGGTCAACTCAACCATCTATCCATCAGCTCGGCCAATCGGATTAAAGCATCGACGTCCCAGCGTACCATCCCATTCGCCTTGACCTTCCGCGTTCCTATTAAAGCTACAGATGAATGACAGCCTGGTTTATACTTTTATCTGCTCAGTGACTAAAAGATCAACACTTGATTGATGAAGTGATTGTCTCAAAACTTTTGTCCATGTCGTGAATTATGAACATCAACTTTTCTTTCTTCCTGCTTTCACTCCCACTCTCCGCATCCTTCTTCCTAGGTGCCAACCACAAGTTACCATAGAGACCAAGATGGGTTCCCATGTTGCCATGGAAACTGCAGGCTGCAGCACGCACACACATACACACACAGTGATCAGCACTGTACCAGGAATACACACATCACATGGTCCTAATTGCTACTTTGTTGTCACACTCCTCTTCCCCTACTTTGTGTGGCTATAACAAGAATAAATTTTACAGAAAATTCATCAAATAAAATACAATTTAAACATTTAAAATTTTACATTTCAAAAAGAAGATAAAATAGTATACAATGTAATCAAATAAAATTAGAAAAAGTAAGATGAAATGAGATAAAACAAAACACATTTTGATCACATGAAATAAAGTTGCATACAATTAAAATAAATTGATACAATAAACTATACAAAATTATATAAAATAGGACAACATTTAATCAAACAAAATGTGATTAAATAAATCAAGATAATTTGTAATACAATTGAACTAAATGTCTTAATATGCAAAATGCTATCAAATTTGATCAAATAAAATAGAGTTGAAATCCTGCATGAGTTGGCGACTTGTCCAAGGTGTACTCCCGTCTACTCCGAGATGGACAAGTGATAGAAAATGGATGAAACATATAAAACAAACTTGTAACATGACAAAAAATCACTTAGATATATTTATAAATTAAAATAGAATAACGTTAAATTTGATCAAATAAATTGAGATAAAGTTAAACATTAAAACCCCTCGTTGCTTCAACACCATGTTGCTTTCTATGAACATGCCACCACCATTTTCAATTAACAGACCTAAACCCAGCAGAAGGATTATGTTGGTCAAGATTACACTTGCGTAATTGTCACCAGTGACACTTGACATTTTACAGATCGCACATGCACCACTAATAAAAAGGCTAATGTGTCTTTATATGGTCGACAGAGCTATAGCTTCAAGTCGGAATCGCATTTTAAAAAAGCTTGTTTTTATACGTGTATAGTTTTCTCTTTATAAGAACGGAGCTGCACGATAGCTGCTGGCAATAATGCGCAACCGTTCGTTAATGGGAAATATCATTTCGAGCATGTACTTGACAGTGTGAAGCAGAAGCTGGGGCACAGGGCGGCAATACTATAGAAATGAATCCACTTTAGAGTAGTCAGTGTACAGCTTACTGCAGTATATACCTATGTTGCTCGGGAAAATAAGTCAACACACACCCATTACTGTCGAAAAATCTGGCAACACAAGTTAACCAAACACAAGTTAACAAAAAGGTAAACATGGTAGGCTATCGGCTACAAATATTTAGATTTTTTAAAATAAAAAATATTGCAATTCCACAATATAGTGAAATTACAAACAGCCAAAATTGTGCACAAGCAGGAGAAAAATAACCTTATCGAAAAATGTAATGTAAATTATTTGTATGCACGCACAACACTTAAAGGCCTACTGAAACCCACTACTACCGACCACGCAGTCTCATAGTTTATATATCAATGATGAAATATTAACATTGCAACACATGCCAATACGGCCTTTTTAGATGACTAAATTACAATTTTAAATTTCTCGCGGAATTCCCTGTTGAAAACGTCGAGGAATGATGACACGTATGATGACGCGTGTTTGTGATGTTATTGAAGTGAAGTGAAGTGAATTATATTTATATAGCGCTTTTTCTCAAGTGACCCAAAGCGCTTTACATAGTGAAACCCAATATCTAAGTTACATTCAAAAAAGTGTGGGTGGCACTGGAAGCAGGTGGGTAAAGGGTCTTGCCCAAGGACACAACGGCAGTGACTAGGTCGGCAGAAGCAGGAATCGAACCTGCAACCCTCAAGTTGCTGGCACGGTCACTCTACCAACCGAGCTAAACCGCTAACATGTTGGAGGGGACATATTAGCGGACCACCATTTGCGGCTAAAAGTCGTCTCTTTCATCGTGCAATTAAACAGTATTCTGGACATCTGTGTTGCTGAATTTTTTGCAATTTGTTCAATTAATAATGGAGAAGTCAAAGTAGAAAGATGGAGGTGGGAAGCTTTAGCCTTTAGCCACACAAACACACGGTGTTTCCTTGTTTAAAATTCCCGGAGGTGAAACTTTACTATGGATCAGAGCGGTCAAGCAAACATGGTTGTCAACCGGCAGGTTTCGGTGAGAAAATTGTGGTAAAAGTCGCCTCTTACCGGAGTTCAGCGGAGCTTTTGTCCTCCTGCAGCTTCGTGACTTCTCTCAGAGACTGGCGTCAACTCACCCGTGGACACACCCCTCCGACTATCAGGTACTATTAAACTCAATAAAACACTAGCAACACAATAGAAAGAAAAGGGATTTCCCAGAATGATAATAGTAAATGTGTCTAAAAACATCTGAATCGCTCCCAATGCAATCGCCTTTTAACTTTATTTTTATTTTATTTTATTTTTTTCTAATCCTTCACTCTAAATTTCCTCATCCACAAATCCTTAATCCTCGCTCAAATTAACGGGGAAATGTTCGCTTTCTCGGTCCGAATAGCTCTTGCTGCCGGAGGCTCACATTATAAACAATGTGATGATGTGAGGAGCCCTCACACCGGTGACGTCATCGTCTGCGACTTCCGGTAAAGGCAAGGCTTTTTTATTAGCGACCTCAAGTTGCAAACTTTATCGTCAATGTTCTCTACTAAATCCTTTCAGCAAAAATATGGCAATATCACGAAATGATCAAGTATGACACATAGAATGGACCTGCTATCCCCGTTTAAATAAGAAAATCTCATTTCAGTAGGCCTTTAAAACCTTTAGTATATCAGTATGTGGAAATAATTTATGGAATGGATTAGGTAAATAAATCAAACAGTGTACTAATATGATCCAATTGAAAAAACTGTTTAAACTCAGAGTATTGACAAAGTACAAAGAAGAACCATGATAAACAGTCTGTATTTATTGATATTCTTACTTATCTCGCCATATGTAATACAACTCACTTCACTAATTATTCATGTATTTTTCAATTTTATTATTTATAGAGTTTATTGTGAATAAACTGAGAACAGGAAGGAAAACGTGTTAACAACTGCTATGTAATGGAAAAGGGGTATGATTAAATAAGCTACCCCTTTTCGAAAATGTTGAAAAGAGAAACTGGACATTGCTATGTATCGGTTGGGGACGTCTCTACGCTGCTGATCCGCTTGAGATGGTTTCCTGTGGACGGGACTCTCGCTGCTGTCTTGGATCCGCTTGAACTGAACTCTCGCGGCTGTGTTGGAGCCACTATGGATTGAACTTTCACAGTATCATGTTAGACCCGCTCGACATCCATTGCTTTCGGTCCCCTAGAGAGGGGGGGTTGCCCACATCTGAGGTCCTCTCCAAGGTTTCTCATAGTCAGCATTGTCACTGGCGTCCCACTGGATGTGAATTCTCTCTGCCCACTGGGTGTGAGTTTTCCTTGCCCTTTTGTGGGTTCTTCCGAGGATGTTGTAGTCGTAATGATTTGTGCAGTCCTTTGAGACATTTGTGATTTGGGGCTATATAAATAAACATTGATTGATTGATTGATGTTGTAATTGTGTGCTTGATAGAAATGAACTCAAACTACGTAAATATGTGTATTTTATTGAACAATATTGCAGTCTACGTAAAACAGCACATTTGTCAATAAAAACAAGTATCAAATATTGCAGATTACTTACACATACAAACTCTGCAAGGCAGAAGCGCATGAGAAAGTATCCAGTAACAGACGTGTACGCATCATTCAACTTACTGCGTCATGAGCTTAAAGTCATGAGGTATTGTAGCCACTATGGTTCACCAAAAATCAATTACCACTTCACTTCAACTCAAAGACAGCGTCATTTCATTCCAGATGGTTGATAATAAATAGGTTAGTGTTTTCATGCCATTGTTCTCTGTTTGGCTAATTTCACTTGATCAAACATTTTCCAACATTCTATATAAAATAAAATAATACCAGTTGTATAATCTGCCAAAACTCAAGGTTTCAATGTTTGTATCAGAAATTAAAAAAAAATTGTAAATGGACACTCCTTATTTGGAATGATTGTGAGACGCCAAAACGTGTGTATTGCGTCACTCGCACATTAGCAGACAAGCGCGTGACCTGTGCAAAAAGACTGTAAATGCATTAGCATTAAGCTTTCATTGTTGTCGAATTAATTACTCATTGATTCATCGTCTTTATGCGCTGGTCTGTGTGAGGGTGCCTGGAGCGGCGACTCAACAAAAGAAGGCAATACAGCGACAAGTGACGCTTATTCAACCTGACCTGCTTGCTTTTAGCAGGGGCGACTCGGGCGAGACAGAAAAAGGTAAAATAAACATTAGGGGATGTCTGTGAATACACACAGAAGTGGCAAAAAGGAGAGCAGAGGAGAACGAGGAGTAATTGGTCTAAAAATAAAATAACACAGAAGCATAAATCATCTCCTATAGACAGGTTGTGTCTGTGTGTGTGTGTGTGCGTTTGCGTTTTTGTGTTTGTGCGTTTGCGTGTGTGTTTGTGCGTTCTTGTATTTCTACCCTTCTTGAGACATCAACAAGGAAAAGTACCTTCCATATGAGGACCGGTGAACAAGTTAGGACATAAATCATGGTCCCAATACGGAAAACCATTGCATCTAATATAGAATGTCTCATTTGCACCCTTGGTGGTGAAATCTGTCAAAAAGGAGGGATTTTTCAAATTGGCTGCGTGTCGGTTTTAAATGTGCCCCCGCTCTGGTCAACATATGAAATAACAAGTGTGTGTAAGAAATTGAAATGCAACAAAATTAATTAAAAAAAATAAATAAATATGTGTATGGATACATGCTGTAATAACTTGAAGTAAATATATAGATTAAAAACCAATTACCAACAAAAAATTATCTAAAAGCAGTCTTTTTCCTCACAATATGTCAACTTGTTTCTTATAAAATTGGGAACAATGTCTCATATTCTTTCTGTTTCTGTAATACTGCAATGGTTTCTCGTAAAATTATTGATTTTTTTATGTAAAATTATTACTTTTTAATGCAAAATGGTGACGTGTCATATAAAAGTATGACTTTTATCACGATATTGCCAATGTTTTTGTTGTTCTTATAAAACAGTGACATTTTTGGAGTAAAATTATGACTTTTGTCATAATTTTGCCAAGTAAGATTATGTTTATTATTATAATATTGCCAACATTTTAAAGTTTTTTTTTTCTAAAATTGTGACATCTGTCAAGTAAAATTAGGACTTTTTTCATAAAATTGCCAAAATGTTCAGCCTGTCTTGTACAATTGCGACTGTTATTGAGTAAAATTCCAACTTTTATGATAATATTGGACAAATGTTCAGGTTTACTTGTAAAATTTGGACTTGCTTATAGTAAAAATACGAATTTTATTATAATACTGCCAAAATTCTAAGTTTTTCTTGTAAAATTGTGACCTTTTTCTTGTGAAATTCCAACTCATTTTTCACAACAAGCTTTTTTATATTTGCATAGAATGTATATATTATTAATGTTGTAAATACACATCTTTATACATCTCAAAAGGGTGTCCTAATGAGGTAGGCATTCTTCAGAGGTCTCGAGAAGGTAACAGATACAAGAATGCGTGTGTGTGTGTGTGTGCGTGTGTGTGTGTGTGTGTGTGTGTGTATCCTTGAGAAAAGAGATGAAGGCAGTAAAAGAAAGCATATAGAAGATAATGAAACACTGAAGGCGAATGTGTGGTTTCAGTGCTGCTCAACACAATGTTGTGTATTTTTTATTTTCCAATTGAAGACACAAATGAAGACAAAGTGAAGACGATGTACTGCATGACGATGCTGTCAGCCTAAGACAGACGACTACATGACACTGTCTGCATGTGTGACAATATCTGCTGAACAAAGCTGGAAGGTGGGTTTCACCCTGGACAAGTCACCACCTCATCACAGGGCCAACACAGACAACATTCACACTCACATTCACACACTAAGGACCATTTAGTGTTGCCAATCAACCTATCCCCAGGTCTTTGGAGGTGGGAGGAAACCGGAATACCCGGAGGGAACCCACGCAGTCACTGGGAGAACATGCAAACTCCACACAGAAAGATCGAATCCTGGGATTAACCACAAAATAATATAGCTACCATGAATTGATTAACATGGACCCCGACTTAAACAAGTTGAAAAACTTATTCGGGTGTTACCATTTAGTGTTATGATCTGCTGCCCGAATCATATTATGATTTAGATTTTTGAGTCTGTTTGTGTTTTCTGTCAGTTTGGACTCCCTTTGTTATTGTTTGTGCCCCTATAAGTTAGTTTCGTCACCATAGTAACGTATTATTTTCAACTCCCGCGGGTCTCAGACGCACACCTGTTTTCGTAATCACTGTCGTTATTTAAGCCTGCCTTCTCCCGTCAGTCGGTCTGGCTTTGTAGTTTGTTTTCACGCAACAAGTAACGGCTTCTGTGTTCCAGCTCGATACCTGCTAGCTTCCACGCTAGGCTCTTTGGTTTATCTTCTAGTTCCCATGCTAGCTCTTTTGTTTTGCTTTCTGTGCTTTGACCAAGTTTTTATTTTTCACAGTCTGATTTATTTTTAAATAAATCATTTGTTCTCACCTTCACGCTGTGTCCGAGGCTCGTCAGTATTCCTGGGAGTACGAATCTGCATCACCATGCGACCCGGTCAGTACGTTTAGTGGACAATTGTACAGAATATGTGTTAGACTTTGTGTTTTGTTTTCTGTTTTCATTGCTGTTATTCTAACTCAGTGGTTTTCAAATTGGGGTACGCATACCCCTGGGGGTACTTGAAGGTATGCCAAGGGATACGTGAGATTTTAAAAAAATATTCTAAAAATAACAACAATTCAAACATCCTTTATAAATATATTTATTGAGTAATACTTCAACAAAATATGAATGTAAGTTGATAAACTGTGAAAAGAAATGCATCAATGCAATATTCAGTGTTGACAGCTAGATTTTTTGTGGACATATTCCATAAATATTGATGTTAAAGATATGTTTTTTTGCAAAAAAATGTTTAGAATTAAGTTCATGAATCCAGATGGATCTCTATTACAATCCCCGAAGAAGGCACTTTAAATTGATGATTACGTCTATGTGTAGAAATCTATATTTATAATTGAATCACTTGTTTATTTTTCAACAGGTTTTCGGCTATCTTTATATCTTTTTTTCCAAATAGTTCAAGAAAGACCACTACAAATGAGCAATATTTTGCACTGTTATACAATTTAATAAATCAGAAACTGATGACATAGTGCTGTATTTTACTTCTTTATCTCTTTTTTTTCGACCAAAAAAGCTTTGCGCTGATTAGGGGAAACTTGAATTAAAAAAATGTTCACAGGGGGTACATCACTGAAAAAAGGTTGAGAACCACTGTTCTAACTGTTTTTTTTAAATACATTAACAATGTTAATTATTTGTTTTTAGCACTTTGACTTTCCGTTCTTTTAAATGGACAACATTTTTTTTGTCATTTTAATTTTTGTAACAGCTGAATGACCAGCACAGTTACAATATAAATACATATTTATGAATTAATGAGTCATCTTTGTTGTTCGTAAGCACATGCCTAAAATAACTTGAGCTGCATTTAGAAGTCATTGAAAAAAATAGAGCCATTAAATATGTGTATGCTTTATTATCTGTTTAGTCGACTAATCGTTAAGATAATCCTTGACTAATCGACTATCAAAAAGATCGCTAGTTGCAGCCCTTTTCTCCACTGGTTTACTTCTCAAATAAATGGATGTCTAACCTGCCATCTGGAGTTTCCCAGTAATCTGTTCTGTTTCCGGTTTTATTTTTGTTGTGCCTTATGCCTCTTGATCGGTGGGTTTGAAAATGTTTCAATCAATCAATCAATGTTTATTTATATAGCCCCAAATCACAAATGTCTCAAAGGACTGCACAAATCATTACGACTACAACATCCTCGGAAGAACCCACAAAAGGGCAAGGAAAACTCACACCCAGTGGGCAGAGAGAATTCACATCCAGTGGGACGCCAGTGACAATGCTGACTATGAGAAACCTTGGAGAGGACCTCAGATGTGGGCAACCCCCCCTCTCTAGGGGACCGAAAGCAATGGATGTCGAGCGGGTCTAACATGATACTGTGAAAGTTCAATCCATAGTGGCTCCAACACAGCCGCGAGAGTTCAGTTCAAGCGGATCCAAGACCGCAACGAGAGTCCCGTCCACAGGAAACCATCTCAAGCGGATCAGCAGCGTAGAGACGTCCCCAACCGATACAGGCGAGGGGTCCATCCTGGGTCTCGACTCTGGACAGCCAGTACTTCATCCATGGTCATCGGACCGGACCCCCTCCACAAGGGAGGGGGGGACATAGGAGAAAGAAAAGAAGCGGCAGATCAACTGGTCTAAAAAGGAGGTCTATTTAAAGGCTAGAGTAATATTAAATTGTATTGCTCCTTCGATGATTAAGGATTTCACTTTTTATCTGAGTTCTTGAAATGTGTATCTTGTATCAAAAACGAGTTGTCTTCGTTCATCCCAATAAAAAGATCCCCCTAATCAAGAACTCTTTTGGTGCTCTGGGTGCATCTGTTAAAACCAGCCACAGAAACCTTGGGATTGTGTTTGATCAGTCAATGTCTTTGGAGGGTCCCTGCCGTCAACTGACCAAGCGTTTTTTATCACCTGAGAAAAATCTCCAAAGTGAGAAATTTGTTGTCAAAATTGGATCTCAAAATGGTCCTTCACGTGTTCATCCGTTTTTACTTGTTTCAACAAGTCAACTCCAAGAGACTTCGCACTGTACGGAATGTGGCTGCTGACTTTTGACCGGTGCACCCAAAACAGCCCGCATTACCCCCATTATATCGCGTCTCCTTTAGCTTCCAGTCAAATTTTGCATAAAAGTTCAGATTTTAGTCCTGACTTCCCGTGCGTTGCATGGTGGGGCACCACAGTATATCGATGATTTTTTGTGCCCCTACACTTCAGGGCGCAGCCTTTGGTCTTCAGGCCAGGCTCTTCTAAAGATCCCAAAACCTCTTTTTAAAACATGCCACAGGGGCCTAGCATTCCAGGCTGTAGCCCCCAGACCCTGGAATGACCTGTATCAGTCCCTCCATGAGCCTGACTGGGTTGAAGTCATCGCTTTTTAGAAAAGCTTTTAGTTAATGGAGTTTGTAACTGCTTTAGAAAATAATTGTTATTCTTTTTATGTTGCCCCTGTTGTTTTAATGTATTTGTTGTGTTAATTCACCTGTTTTGTACAGCACTTGTTGATTGTTATCCGTGAGAAAAGCGCTTTATAAATAAAATGCACTTACCTACTTACTCCAGTATCCAAACAACAGACGAATAAGTGTTTATTACAATTTAACAGAAGTGTAGATGTTACCAATGAACTAATCAGATATTAACAGCAAATTATCAACTACATCAACTATAGTTTTGAAAAAATAATACAACTGGAAAATACGCAAAATGTTACTGCATACTTCAACAACTAAATTATGAGCCATTGTAACCTGTTTTGAAATGGCCCTATCATCATTTATTTGCCAAATAATTTATGGTGATACATATCAGTATCGCCGGACACTGCAATATGCATCGTAATATAGATTTCAGGCTGTATCACCCATAAGCAAGTGTTCAAAGTCCAAAAAAATCCTCTGTTTCTCTCAGGACACAGCAAATGTTATGTCGCTATCACAACCAAACATACCCTCTATCTCCTACGGGAAAAAGTGTGTGTGTGTGTGTGTGTGTGTGTGTGTGTGTGTGTGTGTGTGTGTGTGTGTGTGTGTGTGTGTGTGTGTGTGTGTGTGTGTGCGTGTGTGTGTGTGTGAAGAATGACTCCATCATTCCTTCCTGGTTGATACCCAGTAGAGCGAAACCAAAACCCAACAGAGTGAAAATGTGCGGACAGAAAGTGACACAGCGTGTATGTCTGCGTATGTGTGTGTGTGTGTGTGTGTGTGTGTGCGTGTGCGTGTGCGAATATGTGTGTAATGCTGTGAATCCATAGCATGCAGAGAAATGTTACTGATGTAATCATTGGCTGCAGCGTCAAAGAGAATCAATGGCACTCCTTTATTTCTTTTCAAGATTGAGAAGCGTCTCTCCATGCGGTGGCACCGTGACACCCTAACGGGATTAGCTGTAAACATCCACTCCCCCGCGGTTGCCATAGTAGCGCCGTTGAAACCCACGCATTATAAAAACAACTACGTACTAACATACACAAAGACACAAGTTTATCCAAATCCCAGCTGGCGCTTTCACGTCTGTAAAAGTGTACAATGAGACCGGAAAAAGTCACAAAATGTGTTGCTGCTAAAAAGACATTGTCTACTGATCCCTCTTACTGCGTCTTCTTCTTATTCTCTGGCAGACCAAGAGATGTGCGGTGTGAGAAGAAGCAAAATTATGATGTCATTTACTTTACCAAGGTATAACAACAAACTATATTCAAAGACAATCCCGTTATAATCTGTTTATTAGAGAGCGTTGCCCCCCATTGGTCGTGCACACGCTATCCTTTGGAGAATGTAAATGTTTAAATGTACAATTTCAATGAATGAATAACAGTGCGCTTCATAAGGGTTTCTTAAGGTTTCAGCAAAAAAAAACAAAAAAACAATGCCCACGTGTATGTATGCATATATACTTTATAAATACAGTCATGGTCAAAAGTTTACATACACTTGTAAAGAACATAATGTCATGGCTGTCTTGAGTTTCCAATAATTTCTACAACTCTTATTTTTTTATGATAGAGTGATTGGAGCCCATACTTTTTGGTCTCTAAACATTAATGAAGTTTGATTCTTTTATGAATTTATTATGGGTCTACTGAAAATGTGACAAAATCTGCTGGGTCAAAAGTATACATACAGCAATGTTAATGTTTGGTTATATGTCCCTTGGAAAGTTTCACTGCAATAAGGTTCTTTTGGTAGCCATCCACAAGCTTCTGGATTAATTTTTGACCATTCCTCTTGACAAAATTGGGACAGTTCAGCTGCACTTTGGGAAGGCCATTTTAAAACATTAATTATAGCCTAATTTAGCCATTCCTTTAACACTTTTGTGTGTTTGGGGTCATTGTCCTGTTGGAACACCCAACTGTGCCCAAGCCCCAACCTCCGGGCTGATGATACTAGGTTGTCCTGAAGAATTTGGAAGCAATTCTCCTTTTTCATTGTCCCATTTAAAGTCTGTAAAGCACCAGTTCCATTGGAAGTAAAACAAGCCCAGAGCACAATCCTACCACCACCATGCTTGACGGTATGCATGGTGTTCCTAGCATCTTTTCTCCTCCAAACATGTTGCTGGGTATTGTGGCCAAACAGTTACATTTTTGTTTCATCTGACCACAGAACTTTTCCTCCAGAAGGTGTTATCATTGTCGATGTGATGTCAGATTAAAAAAATAGCCACAATACAGAGGCACACACAATGTGCATACAAGCTATAACATATTGGAGAAGAGTAATGGCAAAAAAATACAATAATTCTACTGGTTAATAAGGTGGGTGCGTGAAGCGCCATATGGAGGTATTTGGGCTTCAAAACTAACAGTGAAGGTGATGCTTTAAACAAGGAGATGCCGCGCTGCAAGTGAAAGTGTAAAACATGTCTTGTCAAATGTGGCGATTAGTATTACCACCTTTGCTTCACACTTAGGTAAACATTTAAATAACAATCATTCAGATCTGCACAAGGAGTTATAAAGAGTGACCGGTGATAAAGTAGTTGATACACCTGTCTGTTCGGCCCCCATGCAGACCGTAGTCAGGGTCGATGTTTTCGTCTGGGGTAATACCCTTCACTTTACCACTTTATATACGGTATATCTATCCAAAGATACATATATACTATATACACTGTAAATGTGTGTGTGTGTATATATATATATATATATATATATATATATATATATATATATGTATATATATATATATATATATATATATATATATATATATATATACTGTATCTATGTATTTATCGATTGATCGATCCATCCATCCATTTTCAACCCCTTGTCGCTCTCGGGATCGTGGGGGGTGCTGGAATCTGTCTCAGCTGCATTCGAGCAGAAGGTCTTACACCCTGGACAAGTCGCCATCTCAGATCATTTAACATATAATTAAATTTCATCTGTCCAATTTTAAACACATTAGACCTTCTCTCACTACAGAATCGGCAAAGGTACATATGCATGCCATTATATTCAGCCACATAAACTACTGCTATACAACCTAGTCCCATGACTCAGAGAATATCCTGAAGCCACTAAAGTCTCTCTTCAAGAGAACACAAAAAATTCTAGACAAAAAGCCTCTAAAGTGTCATTATTGTAACATTTTAAGTAATTATAATATTTAGGATTTAGATAATTATCAGATATTCATGGATTTTTGCCTCATCTTTACAGTTCTAAATAAACTTGCTCCCCTTTCCTTGATAAATGTTATCAATAAAAAAAATAGCAGTGAAGTAAACACCAGAACAGTGACCAGAGGGGACTGCAACGTACAAAGGCGCAGGACTAAATTTGGCCAAATGGTGGGGTCTATCAGAGGCATACAGTCATGGAATAGGCTGCCAGCCCATGTCAGAAACTGTGACACCTATTTAAAATTTAAAACTGCACTGAAACAGTGGTTGAAAACTAATCAGACATGCAAGCACAATTACATTATTCACATGTTTTTTTTTTTGTCTGTTGTTTGTTTTGTTTTTTTGTGCATGGTCTGTGCTTATGTTTGTAATGTGTAATGTCTTGTGATTTATGTATTTTTTTGTATCATGACCTGTTGAATGTTTACTGTATTAACCTGCCTTAGCACAACGGATGAAAATTAGCTAGTGTGCTAACTATGGCCTATTTACATTGTTGCTCTATGTTGATGAATATGCATTGTCCTAATTCAAATAAATAACTAACTAAATCATCACCGGCTCAACACAGACAGACAGACAACATTCACACTCACAATCACACACTAGGGCCATATACAGTCTGAGTTACGCTGGAGGATGACAAATGCATTGTACGATCAATAAAGGGTTGATATATTGTTACATGTTGTTGTTCATGCTACGTCTACACAAGAGACAAACATATGTTTTGATTAAACAGTTCACAAACGTGTCTGAGCACTCTTCACAGACAAATTTGATTGACCAAACTGTGCTGGCATTGAACGAATTTGCGAGGCCGTGCATAATTTGCAAGGAATGATTAGATTTGTGTGAATTGGTGCAACTGTGACTTCTTAGAAGGACTGAATATTATCATATTTATCGCCTGGGAGCTGGTGAAAGTTAATTCTAGACCATAAATCATGTCTCTCACCTGGATATTAAAATGATGGCGACATAAACTGAGAAGTTGGTCAACTTTCACAACCAACCTAGTCCTGAAAATGGCCCAAAAAGACCCAAAAGATGCTGTGTTCCAAAACACCTTTTTTCTTTACAAGTTCTATGAACGATTTTTCATCTAAACGGGAATATATCAAAATCCTAACAGTTAGCATCCCAGTGAGAGCAGAGGTGGTACAGTAAGTGATGTTTTATTATGATTTTGGCTCGCATGAAGTCTGCAGTAAGTAGTTATCAGTGAAATGAATGTGCCACCGTATGCTTAAAACGAGCAAAATATGTAAATATTAGATGTCATTATGAATTTGCCTGTCAGTACATTACATACTGTATATACTTACAGCATTTATTTGAAACCTGGATGGAGGTGTTTGGATATTTTTAGAGCGCCTTACAGTCAGAATAGAGAGACTTCCATAGGCTCCCTTGTAAACTGACTTTTGCTTACATTTATTTACTAGTTACAATATATACAATACTTAATTGTTCTTGTTTTAGACAATGATTGCGAATGATATGCAAAATTTCAATAAAAAGTGCAGTTCCCCTTTAAATGAAGTTTACTTGAGGATGATTACAGCAAACAAATGTCACTGATCAGGTGTAATGATCCATATGAACATTTTGGGTCCATCTGCACTTTAAAGTGACCTTGGAGAGGCCAGGACGATAAAGCCAGTAGTCGCTTCTTGACTTTGATTCTTGAAACTATTGAGCGTTATGATTGATCTAACATTAACATGAACATGAACATGTACTGCAAGGCTATTCATCTACATAACGAATAGAGCTGCAGTTTCAGGAGCCCAAGGTCTCCGGGGCCGCACATCAAAATGTGGATGTTTCTTTGGAAAGTGCCTCCGCAGGTTGTATTCCTTTGAGACTGTGTTTACTTATTTACACAGTAAGCACATCAGCTTTCACACTGCACTGTCAATAAATTCATAATTCTGCCCTCACTACTCGTTTTTAAGCTTGTGCAGCTAGACAGACATTAAATAGCAAAGTTTTATTGATGCTTGATTTTCCTTCTTTTGAATTATTGTTCTTCCTCAATTTGATTTCTTTATACGTCTTCCTTTATTTAGACTTGTAATACTGAACATATAAACATTAAAAAAGTAGAACATAAATTGTGTATTTTACATAATTTCCATTGTGTATGTTGTATAAATAAAATAGAATATTTAGTGTTAATACACACAGAAAACATTGCACACATGTGGTTTAACACAATTAAACCTAAAATGTAGCTTTATCGACTTCTGCTATTTAGCCAGTTTTGATTGCCAGAGTTAAACAGCCAAAAACAACACAACATCATCACAAGAAGAAGTTTTTAAGTCCCATCTTACTTTTAAGATGGGACTTAAAAGTAATTTGTATAGTCTAGCCCCCCTTTTAGATCAGTTGATCTGCCGTCTCTTTTCTGCTCTGCCCCCCCCCCTTTCGTGGAGAGTGGGGCACAGATTCGGTGACCACAGGTGACGCGCTAGATGTCCAAAGTCGGGACCCAGGATGGACCATTTATGCGAGATCCACTATTGTCTGGACTCTCACACTATTATGATAGACATCCATTCCACCGGTTGGCCAGGTGGTGGGGGGGTGGTTTCACATTGTGATCCCATTGGGTTGAGTTGTTTCTTGCCCCTGATGTGGGATCTGAGCCGAGGATGTCGTTGTAGCTTGTGCAGCCCTTTGAGACACCCGTGACTTAGGGCTATATAAATAAACTTTGATTGATTGATTGATTGATTAAGTCAGCAATTTCAATACATTTATACGTTGTCGAGTCGCTGTTAAGTCATATTTTCGCAATTTATTCCGAAATTTTTCAGGGTCGATAGTGCCATCTTTTTCTACTCACTCACTGATGCTGCATAGTGAGACAAATGCTTCGCTGTTGCTCCCAGCTAGGTGGCGGGAGTACTGTGTACATGATTAACCCTGTTTTGAATGGTTCCATCAAGCCTATTTGAGTGATGATCGGCGTGCCAAATTAAAAGCTTTGGCGTGCCGGATGTTGCCCGCTGGCGTCCAGTTTAGGCCTCATGTGCTGCTTATATAAGTCCATTAGGTTGATCGCAAGCTATCTGTCGGTGGCAGGTGCTGTATCAGTTGTTTTCGGGCATTAAAGGCCTATTGAAATGAGATTTTCTTATTCAAACGGGGATAGCAGGTCCATTCTATGTGCCATACTTGATCATTTCGCGATATTGCCATATTTTTGCTGAAAGGATTGAGTAGAGAACATCCACGATAAAGTTTGCAACTTTCGGTGCTAAGAGAAAAGCCCTGCCTCTACCGGAAGTCGCGGGCGATGACGTCACAAGGGTGAGGGCTCCCTTACATATTCACATTGATTTTAATGGGAGCTTCAAACGAAAAGAGCTATTCGGGCCGAGAAAATGACAATTTCCCCATTAATTTAAGCGAGAGGATTAAAGATTCGTGTTTGAGGATATTGATAGCGACGGACTAGAAAAAAAAACAAAAAACGCGATTACATTGAGACAGATTCATATGTTTTTAGAGACATTTACTAGGATCATTTTGGGAAATCCCTTATCTTTCTATTGTGTTGCTAGTATTTTAGTGAGTTTAACAGTACCTGATAGTCGGAAGTGTACGTCCACGGCCGTGTATTGACGCGCAGTGTCTCAGGGAAGTCGACGGCAGTTGTATGGGCGGCACAAGCTCAGCTGATATCCAGTAAGAACCGACTTTTTAACCACAATTTTCTCACCGAATCCTGCTGGTTGACATTCGGTTGGGATCCATGTCCGCTCTGATCCATAGTAAAGTTTCATCTCCGTGAATTTTAAACAAGGAATCACAGTGTGTTTGTGTGGCTAAAGGCTAAAGCTTGCCAACTCCATCTTTCTACTTTGACCTCTCCAATATTAATTGAATAAATTGCAAAATATTCAACAACACAGATCTCCAAAATACTGTGTAATTATGCAGTTAAAGCAGTCGACTTTTAGCTGTGTGTGTGCGCGCAGCACTCATATTCCTAACAGCCCGTGACGTTAAGCGTACACGTCATCATTACGCAACGTTTTCAAGAAAAAACTCCCGGGAAATTTAAAATTGCAATTTAGTAAACTAAAAAGGCCGTATTGGCATGTGTTGCATTGTTAATATTTCATCATTGATATATAAACTATCAGACTGTGTGGTGGGTAGTAGTGGGTTTCAGTAGGCCTTTAAAAAAAGAAATAGACCTAAAAATTACCGATCATCAGTCTTCACTATGACTTCTCTTTTGACATGTTCTATCTACACTTCTGTTAAAATGTAATAATCACTTATTCTTCTGTTGTTTGATACTTTACATTAGTTTTGGTTGATACCACAATTTTGGGTATCGATCCGATACCAAGTAGTTACCAGATCATACATTGGTCATATTCAAAGTCCTCATGTGTCCAGGGACATATTTCCTGAATTTATAAACATAATATAAATAAAACAAAAAACAAAAGAAGATGTGATGCCAAAAAATATCTACGTAATCATAGTAGTATCGACAATATACGCTCCTGTACTTGGTATTATTACAGTGGATGTTAGGTTTGGATCCACCAATGGCGGACTGGTACTTTTCAGAGGCGGTATAGTACCGAATAGTCCTGGGCATGACGTTAAAGGCCTACTGAAACGAGATTTTCTTATTTAAACGGGGATAGCAGGTCCATTCTATGTGTCATACTTGATCATTTTGCGATATTGCCATATTTTTGCTGAAAAGATTTAGTAGAGAACATCAACGATAAAGTTCGCAACTTTTGCTCGCTCATAAAAAAGCCTTGCTTGTACCGGAAGTAGCAGACGAAGTGCGCGTGATGTCACGGGTTGTGGAGCTCCTCACATCCTCACATTGTTTACAATCATAGCCACCAGCAGCGAGAGCGATTCGGACCGAGAAAGCGACGATTTCCCCATTAATTTGAGCGAGGATGAAAATTTGTGGATGAGGATAGTGAGAGTGAAGGACTAGAAAAAAAAAAAGGCGAGGGCAGTGGGATCGATTCAGATGTTATTAAACACATTTAATAAGATAATTCTGGAAAATCCTGTACCTGCTTATTGTGTTACTAGTGTTTCAGAGAGATTATAAGGTACCTGAAAGTCGGAGGGGTGTAGCCACGGGTGTGGTGACCGCCAGTGTCTCCGGTGGGAGGAGGTAATAGTCCGCAGCTGCAGGAGGACGCGAGCTCCGCTCATGTCTACGGTAAGATCCGATTTATTAGCACAATTTTCCCACCGAAACCTGCCGGTTGACATGTGGTCGGGAACCATGTTCGCTTGACCGCTCTGTTCCATAGTAAAGCTTCACCTTCGGGAATGTAACCAAAAAAACACCGGCTGTGATTGTGGTGCTAAAGGCAGCTGCAATACACCGCTTCGCACCTACATCTTCTCTTCTTTGACTTCTCAATTATTAATTGAGCAAATTGCAAAAGAATCAGCAACACAGATGTCCAGAATACTGTGTAATTATGCGATTAAAGCAGACTACTTATAGCTTGGATCTGGCTGGGAGAACATGTCCGCTACCACCGGTGACGTCACGCGTCATCATGCGCGTCACCATTTCGCGACGTTTTCAACAAGCAACTCCGCGGGAAATTTAAAATTGCAATTTAGTAAACTAAACCGGCCGTATTGGCATGTGTTGCAATGTTAATATTTCATCATTGATATATAAACTATCAGACTGCGTGGTCGGTAGTAGTGGGTTTCAGTAGGCCTTTAAAATGCATTCGACAGTGGGGGCTCTTCCATGGGGTTTTGGGGCACTAGGAGGTTAACCCATTTACTACTGTTACCCCAGGTGGCCCTTGGCAAAGGCCTAGTACCTGAGCCAGGGTTTCGGTGAAGACCTCAAAGGCGGAGCAGGCGGAAGATGGTAGATTTTAAGAACTACCACAATGGCTGCAGCAGAAAAGAGTCCCCAGTCATCTTGGACTCCATGCCACTGGACCCTGACCCGATTCTGTCAAGGATCGTGTGGTGAATGTCTGTACACCTGTCCCCCCACGTTAAACAAAGTCACGCACAGGCATCCTCCATAAAGGGATACACCCCTAATAGGAGGATCGTCATACTCGTTCAAGTGACCGCCGATGAGTACCGAATGTGATTCATTAGCATCACAGTACTATATACTAATACCCGTAAACCGTACAACCCTATTACACACATTTAGATTAGATTAGATAGTACTTTATTTATTCCTTCAGGAAAATTTAAAATTTCAGCACAATCCCATTCAAGATCAGACAAACATTACAGGGAGACAGAAAAGGATCACTGACGGGTCTGCCGTCTTCCGGCGCCCCTTACAAAAAAGGTGAGATACAGGTACATTTAAAGGCCGACTGAAACCCACTACTACCGACCACACAGTCTGATAGTTTATATATCAAAAATCAAAAATCCTCGAAAAAATTGTTGCGGAGCAGTTAAATGAACACTTAGCGTCTAACAATCTATGTGAAACCTTTCAATCCGGTTTCAGGGCAAATCACTCCACGGAGACAGCCCTCGCAAAAATGACTAATGATCTATTGCTAACGATGGATTCTGAAGCGTCATCTATGTTGCTGCTCCTCGATCTTAGCGCTGCTTTCGATACCGTCGATCATAATATTTTATTAGAACGTATCAAAACACGAATTGGTATGTCAGACTTAGCCCTGTCTTGGTTTAACTCTTATCTTACTGACAGGATGCAGTGCATCTCCCATAACAATGTGACCTCGGACTACGTTAAGGTAACGTGTGGAGTTCCCCAGGGTTCGGTCCTTGGCCCTGCACTCTTCAGCATCTACATGCTGCCGCTAGGTGACATCATACGCAAATACGGTGTTAGCTTTCACTGTTATGCTGATGACACCCAACTCTACATGCCCCTAAAGCTGACCAACACGCCGGATTGTAGTCAGCTGGAGGCGTGTCTTAATGAAATTAAACAATGGATGTCCGCTAACTTTTTGCAACTCAACGCCAAAAAAACGGAAATGCTGATTATCGGTCCTGCTAGACACCAAACTCTATTTA
Organism: Nerophis ophidion; assembly: GCF_033978795.1. Lineage (NCBI taxonomy): Eukaryota > Metazoa > Chordata > Actinopteri > Syngnathiformes > Syngnathidae > Nerophis > Nerophis ophidion. The sequence goes on from NC_084620.1 coordinate 10,425,955, forward strand.
ATAATACAACTCTAACATTTGACAACCAAACAATTAAACAAGGTGACACGGTAAAGAATCTGGGTATTATCTTCGACCCAACTCTCTCCTTTGAGGCACACATTAAAAGCGTTACTAAAACGGCCTCCTTTCATCTCCGTAATATCGCTAAAATTCGCTCCATTCTGTCCACTAAAGACGCTGCGATCATTATCCATGCGTTTGTTACGTCTCGCCTCGACTACTGTAACGTATTATTTTCGGGTCTCCCCATGTCTAGCATTAAAAGATTACAGTTGGTACAAAATGCGGCTGCTAGACTTTTGACAAGAACAAGAAAGTTTGATCACATTACGCCTGTACTGGCTCACCTGCACTGGCTTCCTGTGCACTTAAGATGTGACTTTAAGGTTTTACTACTTACGTATAAAATAATACACGGTCTAGCTCCATCCTATCTTGCCGATTGTATTGTACCATATGTCCCGGCAAGAAATCTGCGTTCAAAGGACTCCGGCTTATTAGTGATTCCCAAAGCCCAAAAAAAGTCTGCGGGCTATAGAGCGTTTTCCGTTCGGGCTCCAGTACTCTGGAATGCCCTCCCGGTAACAGTTCGAGATGCCACCTCCGTAGAAGCATTTAAGTCTCACCTTAAAACTCATTTGTATACTCTAGCCTTTGAATAGACTCCCTTTTTAGACCAGTTGATCTGCCGTTTCTTTTCTTTTTCTTCTATGTCCCACTCTCCCTTGTGGAAGGGGTCCGGTCCGATCCGGTGGCCATGTACTGCTTGCCTGTGTATTGGCTGGGGACATCTCTGCACTGCTGATCCGCCTCCGCTTGGGATGGTTTCCTGCTGGCTCCGCTGTGAACGGGACTCTCGCTGCTGTGTTGGATCCGCTTTGGACTGGACTCTCGCGACTGTGTTGGATCCATTGTGGATTGAACTTTCACAGGATCATGTTAGACCCGCTCGACATCCATTGCTTTCCTCCTCTCCAAGGTTCTCATAGTCATCATTGTCACCGACGTCCCACTGGGTCATTATTGTCACCGATGTCCCACTGGGTGTGAGTTTTCCTTGCCCTTATGTGGGCCTACCGAGGATGTCGTGGTGGTTTGTGCAGCCCTTTGAGACACTAGTGATCTAGGGCTATATAAGTAAACATTGATTGATTGATTGATATCAATGATGAAATATTAACATTGCAACACATGCCAATACGGCCGGTTTAGTTTACTAAATTGCAATTTTAAATTTCCCGTGGAGTTTCTTGTTGAAAACGTCGCGGAATGATGACGCATGCGCGTGACGTCACAGACTGTCAGGAAATATTAACCCAGCACCATTTGCAGCTAAAAGTTGTCTCTTTTCATCACACAATTAAACAGTATTCTGGACATCTGTGTTGCTGAATCTTTAGAAATGTGTTCAATTAATAATGGAGAAGTCAAAGTAGAAAGATGGAGTTGGGAAGCTTTAGCCTTCAGCCACACAAACACACGGTGATTCCTTGTTTAAAATTCCCGGAGGTGAAGCTTTACTATGGATCAGAGCGGTCAAGCGAACATGGATCCCGACCACTTGTCAACCGGCAGGTTTCGGTGAGAAGATTGTGTTAAAAAGTCACCTCTTACCGGAGATCTGTAGAGCTTGCGCCGTATCTGCCGTCGACTTCCCTTAGACACTGGCCTCAACACACCCGTGGACACACCCCTCCGACTATCAGGTACTATTTAATCTCACTAAAACACTAGCAACACAATAGAAAAATAAAGGATTGCCCAGAATTATCCTAGTAAATGTGTCTAAAAACATCTGAATCCGTCCCAATGCAATCACCTTTTTTTTTTTTTTACTTTATTTATTTATTTATTTATTTTCTAGTCCTTCGCTATCAATATCATCATCCACTAATCTTTCATCCTCGCGCAAATTAATGGGGAAATTGTCGTTTTCTCGGTCCGAATAGCTCTTGCTGCTGAAGGCTCCCATTAAAAACAATGTGAGGACGTGAGGAGCCCTCACCCTTGTGACGTCATCGTCTGCGATTTCCAGTAAAGGCAAGGCTTTTTTATCAGCAACAAAAGTTGCAAACTTTATCGTCGATGGTCTCTATTAAATCCTTTCAGCAAAAATATGGCAATATCGCAAAATGATCAAGTACGACACATAGAATGGACCTGCTATCCCCGTTTGAATAAGAAAATCTCATTTCAGTAGGCCTTTAAAATGTTAACAAAAAATATCTAAAAATCATCTTGACATGGTCATTTGATCATTAGCTGGCATGCTGAAAAAGTGTAGGCACCACTTGCTTATAGGGATTGATAAAGAAGTGTTAGTGCAAACATCTTCAATCACAAAACTTGATTGTGCATCCTTGTTGCTTAAAGATTGTCTCCTTTTAATTGTCTTCCTCTACTTCTGTAAACTTACTGTAAATGTGACCATTAGAACTTTTCTCTGCAAACGTGTTGTGTGTTTACATGCGTGAGTTTGCCTCTCATTATCTTGTGATGTGCACCCCCACCCGCTGAGTGCATGATGCTCACTATCATTACAACTCTTTTTCTCTCTTGTCCCTCCGATAAGGACAAGACAAGGTGTTCCCTTTCCTTTTTGTTAGGAAAATGCAACAAATACCAGATATTTGCATTTATTCAAGCTGTCAGATGTGTCCTAATGGCTTGACAGAGTACACGTTGCGCGCACACGCTAACATGGCCGTCCTTCATGAAGACACGACAATGACGTTCACATACAACTCGGTGGCAAGGTAAATTAATAAGAGGATGTATGGAAGGACACAGACAGACTGGCTCCAGATGCTCCTTAAATGCCAACATATTTACATTGGAGATCTACAAGTGTCCTCCCTTCTTTTCCTGCCTTCTTCCCTGTGGCGTGTGCACATTAGTTCTGCTTGTTCGGGGTTCGATGGAGCTCGTCCCCCACGCTGGTCCCTCAGAGACTCGGCTGCAGCCTCATCAATCTCCCCCGGACAAAACCTGTCCCGGAGGCGACTCGATCCCTGCCTGGAGCCAAGATGGCTGACACAGGGGAGATGCGGTGTAAGAGGCTTTACAAGAGAGATGAGAGGCCGTTCGGATGGCGGCGCGGCATTATCGTGCGGCCATCTTTGTTGCGTATGTCAAGGAGGCGAAAAGGAGATTTCACGGTGCTTTGCAGGACAAAGCATTCAGGATTTACAGGACAACAACAAATTAATCCCTTGAATTTGCTTGGACACACACACACATGAACACATACATGTTGACATCACTTTCACCCACCACTAAAGGCTAGAAAATTCACTTTTATCAGTTGCAGTGTCTTCAAAGTGTCACAAACTACTCCAGTACATGAGCGCTCAGCCTGCCGTACAAAGAAGTCAAGTGAAGTGGAGTGAAGTGAATTATATTTATATAGTGCTTTTTCTCTAGTGCAGTGGTTCTTAACCTGGGTTCGATCGAACCCTAGGGGTTCGGTGAGTCGGCCTAAGGGGTTCGGCGGAGGTCAAAACACACCCGACTCATCCTGTAAATACAAACTTCTACCTATCGGCGTATTACGGATACGGCAACAGCTGACTGATTTGCAGGTGTGTAATTTGTTGTGAGTTAATGCACTTGTGTTAGTTTTGTTGTTTGAAGAAGGTGATGTTCATGCACGGTTCATTTTGTGCACCAGTAAAAATAACATGGTAACACTTTAGTATGGGGAACATAATCACCATTAATTAGTTGCTTATTAAAATGCAAATTAGTAACATATTGGCTCTTAACTAGTCATTTTTAAGTACTTATTAATGCCTTATTTGGCATGGCCTTATTATAACCCTAACCCTAACCAAATAACTCTGAATTAAGTCTTTATTACTTAGAATATGTATCCTTAGTGTCCACATAACTCTAAATTTGACATGATCTATGGTCTGGATTATGGTTTTGCTATTTTTTGTTAGTTTTTGGACCTTTTTAGTTCCTGTTTGCACTCCCTTGCTTTGTTTGGTTACCATGCCGACTTATGATCATTCCGTCATGACAGGGGGGGGGGGATTCGCAGCTTACAGCGAGGTTTGTTCTCCCGGGATGCAAACGGACTATTCCGGACAAGGCTTGCAGGTAGGAACATATTTATTGACTCGATAAATCTTGGCAGGGCATGAGGTAAACAAATATAAACTCTGGCGGGGAACAAACACAAAATTGTGGCATCAAACAAACACACATAAACTATGACTTCGAACAAACACAAAACTGTGGCAAGAAATAAACAAGACTTACGTGGCCACGGCATGAATCGAGCAACATGAAATGTGGTATCGCATGAAAACAGGCAATGACGCCAGGCCGACTGACTGGCAAAGACAGGCTTAAATAAGGGTCTTGGTTAGAAACAGGTGCGCGGTCCGAACACCAGAGGCAGGTGAAAATCACGTCGGCATGGTAACCAAACAAAACAAGGAGCGCAAACAGGAACTAAAAGAGTCCAAAAACTAACAAAAAAATAACAAAAACATGATCCAGACCACAGATCATTAAAAAATGTAGTCTTTGTTGCTTAAGATATGTTCCCTATACTAAAGTATTACCAAAAATATATAACTTTGTCTTGAATATGAAAAAAACAAACATTTTATTTTTAACTAAAGAAGGGTTCGGTGAATGCACATATGAACCTGGTGGGGTTCGGTACATCCAACAAGGTTAAGAACCACTGCTCTAGTGACTCAAAGTGCTTTACATAGTGAAACCCAATATCTAAGTTACTTTTAAACCAGTGTGGGTGGCACTGGGAGCAGGTGGGTAAAGTGTCTTGCCAAAGGACACAACAGCAGTGACTATGATGGCGGAAGCGGGGATCGAGCCTGCAACCCTCAAGTTGCTGGCAAGGCCACTCTACCAACCGAGCTACACCGCCCAAAGAGAGGCAAAAGGACAAGGAGAGCTGGCAAAAACAGACATATAGGCGGACACATACTATAGCGAAGCTGAAAATGTGGGACAATGTGAGCGGAGAATTTAATCTAGCCTAAGAGTGTTCAACCTCGAGGTAAAAACTGTGTTGTTGGGAAACTATCAAAAACATGACTAGTTATTTGGACTATCTCAACTGCGGGACACAGGTGCAAAAGAACTCACTGTGGAATAAGGGACATAACACACCAGACAAGACAAAAGATAACTGGTAATATGGAGCAAATCTTATGGTGGCTAAACGCTTTTGACCAAAAAAAAAAAAAAAAAAAAAAAAATTGTCATTATCACCCATTATCATATGTTATACTTGTTCTGAAATTGTCATGTATCCATCAAATCTGCTGTTTAAACTTGGAATATATAACCAACATATATATAACCAACATATAAGTTGATTGTAAATTAGGGGTGGGATACGGATAAGCATTCTTGCTTATTTCCCGTATCCTTTTCGGTGGGTGCCGTTGCATGTCTGTCAAATTACATAGAGTAATAAAGTGTATATATATGTCTGTCTGCCGGAATAAATAAGTTAATTCAAATACGGCGAACTAAAACACAAAACTTTTACCTAAGAAACAGACGGAACACAATCAATTTCAACAATTTGTTTAGTTTAATGTTGCCAGGCAGAATTGGTACTAAGTTGCAATGCCAGTCACGCTTACAGGGTTGTTACCTTGGTAACTAAAAGCAGAGGGATCACACAGCAAAATAAGGACAGAGAGAGTCGGCAACAACAAGCTAAACTCAGTTAATATGTTTATATTATAAGATTATGAGTTTATTTCTACACAGTCAGTATTTCCCACACGTTCGTCTCTTTGTCGCATTTTAAACGTCAAAAATAGATTTTACGCGACTCTTGCTCATTAACACATTATGATGGGACCCTGACGCCTCCCTGTTGAAGTGATTAGGACATGTCCAGCGGGTAGGAGACACCTTGTGGGGACTATGTTTCAAAGCTGGCCTTCGCTGTTAAAAGTGTTATTGGCTTTTAGTCAGAAGGACTATTGTTGTCAAGTTCCATCCATTTTCTACCGCTTATTCCCTTTCGGAGTCGCGGGGGACGCTGGCGCCTATCTCAGCTACAATCGGGCGGAAGGCAGGGTACACCCTGGACAAGTCGCCACCTCATCGCAGGGCCAACACAGATAGACAGACAACATTCACACTCACATTCACACACTAGGGCCAATTTAGTGTTGCCAATCAACCTATCCCCAGGTGCACGTCTTTGGAAGTGCGAGGAAGCCGGAGTACCCGGAGGGAACCCACGCATTCACGGGGAGAACATGCAAACTCCACACAGAAAGATCCTGAGCCTGGATTTGAACCCAGGACTGCAGGAACTTCGTATTGTGAGGCAGACGCACTAACCCCTCTGCCACCGTGAAGCCCTGTTGTCACGTTGACGGAACAAATTACCTGTCACAAACAAGTAAGAAGACTTATGATAACTTTAAATAGAAAAAAGCGTGGAAACTCATTAAAACCCATAATAATAAGTTCAGTTAACTTAGCAATTACATCCAGTTGGGCTTTCCAAACAACACGCATGCGGCAGCACTGTGACGTCACCTTAAAAAAATTGATAAAATCAGTTAACCAACACCTTTTTAGTTTTCTTGAGTATCGTTTTCCGGTGAACATTACGTGATGCAGAAACAAATTGCGAGAACCGTATTTTTCGGAGTATAAGTCTCTCCGGAGTATAAGTCGCACCTGCCGAAAATGCATAATAAAGAAGGAAAAAAACATATATAAGTCACACTAGAGTATAAGTCGCATTTTTGGGGGAAATTTATTTGATTAAACCCAACACCAACAATAGGCATTTGAAAATCAATTTAGAATAAATAAAGAATAGTGAACAACAGGCTGAATATGTGTACGTTATATGAGGCATAAATAACCAACTGAGAAGGTGCCTGGTATGTTAACGTAACATATTATGGTAAGAGTCATTCAAATAACTATAACATATAGAACATGCTATACGTTTACCAAACAATCTGTCACTCCTAATCGATAAATCCCATGAAGTCTTACACGTCTAGTGTTTTATGTGAATGAGCTAAATAATATTATTTGATATTTTACGGTAATGTGTTAATAATTTCACACATAAGTCACTCCTGAGTATAAGTCGCACCCCTGGCCAAACTATAGAAAAACTGCGACTTATAGTCCGAAAAATACAGTAGTATCAGTTGGGCGGGGTGGCTCAGCGGGTAGAGTCGCCTTCTTATAGGATGGCAGGTTGTAAACGTAGAGGTTCCCCGCACCTGATAGCTATGTACTGAATATTCACATATGCAAATATATACTCAAGTACAGCGACACGCGATATAAATACAGCTATATAATTACAGCTATATAATTACAAACCATTTACCATGTTTAGTCAGCTTGACTCACAGTTGTAGGAACTTAAAAAAAAAGTTAAACCAACATGTTTTAAAGTTATGTCAACTAATATTTTCTGTGTGGAGTTTGCATGTTCTCCCCGTGAATGCGTGGGTTCCCTCCGGGTACTCCGGCTTCCTCCCACTTCCAAAGACATGCACGGGGATAGGCTGATTGGCAACACTAAATTGGCCCTAGTGTGTGAATGTGAGTGTGAATGTTGTCTGTCTATCTGTGTTGGCCCTGCGATGAGGTGGCGACTTGTCCAGGGTGTACCCTGCCTTCCGCCCGATTGTGGCTGAGATAGGCGCCAGCACCCCCCGCGATCCCAAAAGGGAATAAGCGGTAGAAAATGGATGGATGGATATGTTCAAGTTCATCTTACATAAGACTGAATGTCAACTCATGTTTTGAAGTTGACTAAATTTAACTCAGCCAAAGCAACAAGATGACATGACAAGTTAAGTTGAGTCAACATTTTTTTTTTACAGTGTGGGAACGCCTCGGGTTCCCACAGGGAGGAGCTGGTCAAAGAGGCCGAGAAGAGGGAAGTCTGGGCTTCTCTGCTTAGGCTGCTGTCTCCGCGACTTGGTGTCAGATAATAAAATGGATAATGGGACTGTCAACAAGTAGCTTGTTGTTACAACTCTGTATAGTAGGTAGCAGTATGCAATAAAGAATTTATGCTGGGGTGCCAAAAATGTTTTCATATTGATACTGATCTGAATTCTGAATCAATTTAAAACTTTTAAGAACTGATTTGAAAAAAATATATATTTTAGTCCATCCCTGCACTTCTACTTGCTGCACATGCACGCCACACATCAGAAGCTACGATAAGCTTTTGTAACCTGCAAGCTCAAATGTTATATCATAATTTATATACCAAACAATAGATTGCAAGAATCGGTTTTAGACAAGAATCGATTCAGTATCGAATAATCACTCCAGAAGATTCGGATTTGAATTGAATTGTGAGATGCTGTGAGATTCACATCCTGGCTCTTTTGCTGTAAGCACCACCCCCTTTTAAAAGCCTACTGTCTTGTTTGTGAGTTTAAAAAGGCAAAAAAAAAAAAGAAAGTTCATTTCTATTTCTAAATGTACATACATCACGACCGGTTATGCAAATTAGATGATTTTATCACCCCCCCTCTCCACTACCAAAAATAGATTGCTGGTCTGGGGTGGACACTGATATTCATTTAGCAATGAAGTACCTCCTCTGTATTAACTACTGTATATACTGTATCTACTATGAGCTCTTTTCCACCACACTTATCCAAAGCAGCTACATTTTCCCCTCATCTTGCGTTCTGTAGTCTGACTTTTTCCATGGCCACCACGACCTTGACTTGCCTCCATAAAACATATTGGTTGAGGAAACACACATTTCATGAATGCAGACAAGGTGATTATGTAATGGCAGCAAAAAAACGTATTTGATTTGTGTCTAACGGAAAAAAAAAGGACGAATAATGTTGGCCCATAAACTGTGACATGGTCGCCATCTTTGCGTGAAAATACGAGTGCAAAGCGGTGTCTATCTATCCATCGGATCAATAGCATTAATCAAAATAACAGAGGAAATTACCAATGCAATAGACGGTAAAGAATGTGCAGCCGCAGTATTCATGGATTTAACAAAAGCATTTGACACAATTAATTATGATATTTCAAAAACTACAACGATATGGCATCAGAGGTTTGGTATTTAACTGGGTAAGAAGCTATTTAACCAACAGGAAGCAATATGTGAAAGTGGGTGAAAATATGTCAACACGGTTGGATATATCTTGTGGCGTACCCCAGGGATTAATACTGGGAACAAGATTGTTTAATCTTTATATAATCAACATTTGTAAAGTTACAAAGGACTTAAATTTATTTGCAGACGACACAACTGCTTTTTGTTCAGGGGAGAACACACAGAAGACAATACAAATAACTACGGAAGAAATTAACAAATTAAAAAAATGGTTTGATAAAAACAGACTATCTTTGAATCTCAGTAAAACTAAAATAATGCTATTTGGTAACAGTAGAAAAGAGCATTAGACACGAATACAAATAGACGGAGTATTTATTGACAGGGTAAAAGAAACCATATTTTTGGGAGTATAAATATATGATAAAATGAACTGGAAATCTCATATACAAAACATACAACATAAGGTGGCAAAAAACATTTAAATAATGAATAAAGCAAAATATATCCTGGGCCAAAAATCACATTATATTCTCTACTGCTTGTCAGTGTTACCATATCTGAGTTATTGTGCAGAAATATGGGGAAATAACTACAAATGTGCGCTACATTCATTAACTGTGTTACAAAAAAGATCAATTAGAATAATACATAATGTTGGATATAGAGAACATACAAACCCTTTATTTATTGAGTCAAAAATATTAAAGCTCGATGATTTGATAAAATTGTAAACAGCTAAAATGATGTACAAAGCAAATTGTAACCTGCTACCAAAGAATGTACAACAATTCTTCTCAACTAAAGAGGAGAAATATAACCTTAGAGGAAAATCTAATTTAAAACATTTGTATGCACGTACAACACTTAAAACTTTTAGCATATCAGTATGTGGAATTAAATTATGGACTGGATTAAGTAAAGAAGTTGTACTGATATGATCCAGTTTAAGAGGCTGTTCAAATTAATAGTGCTTACAAAGTTCAAAGAAGAATAATTTTGAGAAACCTTATTGAAAATAAGATAATCTTCATCTCAGTATGCTGGTAATGACTGAATTAATTAGTTACATGTTACAGAACTGTTGTATTACTCATTCACGGATATCATTTTACTATTTTGCTGTAAAAAAAAGTCAGTAAATGAATGTATCTATTTGTGGGCGCTCTGACGTGGGAAAGGGGTAGGATTAAATAAACTTTGCTTGTTCTTCTCCTTTTCGGACATGATGTGATGTGAGGGGATATGAATTGTCTGATGTATTGTGTTGTGAATGTGCTCATGTTCGAAATAAACTAAGAAAGAAAGGAAGAAAGAAAGAAAGAAAGAAAGAATATGTCAGCTGATAATGTTGTCATGACCACACAATTAGGCGATCAATACACCTGATTAGACTTTTAACTCTTCCTTCCCTTGAGGCCATCCGGTTTTGTGTTTGCATCAGTCATGGTCGTTTATGCTCATTTATGTATGATAACTTGTGTGTGCGTGTGTGTGTGTGTGTGTGTGTGTGTGTGTGTGCGTGTGTGTGTGTGTGCGTGTGTCAGATTGCTCACCATGAGAACACATAGGCCGCGGGCACCATTGTAGGTTTGATCAATGAACACGCCAACGTCGATTAATCATCCTTGAGGAGGTAATGGAGCCCATCGCTATACACATCAATCTCCAATTTGTTACTTACACGTAGCGCCCTTGTCATGGGACGCTAACACACGCACACACCCACACCCATGCACGCGCACACACACACATACATCATAAGTATACACAATAAAAATATTTATTGGGAATCTTTCTAAATATCACAGAAAATGTTACTATTTGCAGGATTTTTTTCCCTCACAAAGCAGTTAAAGAGGTTTGAGAGGAGGAACCACCCATTTGAGTTGTTCGACTCCTGAACAAGTCTTTTTAAAGGAAATCAGTTTTCTGTGAACGCCTTCAATTACTCACCATCCATCCATCCATCCATTTTTCTATCGCTTGTCCCTTTTGGGATCACGGGGGGGTGCTGTAGCCTATCTCAGCTACACCCTGGACAAGTCGCCAGCTCATCAAAGGGCCAACACAGAAAGACAGACGACATTCACACTCACTTTCAAACACTAGGGACCATTTAGTGTTGCCAATCAAGCTATCCCCAGGTGCATGTTTTTTTGGAGGTGGTAGGAAGCTGCAGTACCCGGAGGGAACCCACACAGTCACGGGAAGAACATGCAAACTCCACAACGAAAGATCCAGAGCGCAGGATCGAACCCAGGACTACTCAGGACCTTTGTATTGTGAGGCACATGCACTAAACCCTGTACCACCGTGCTGCCCCACTTACTCCCCACTTCTAGCTAAATAAATAAAGAAAGGCGTGATTAAAAACTTGTTGAAGACTGTCAGAATTCCACAGTTTTTTTTCCCAAGATGGCGCCGCTGTAGTGGCTGCTGGTTGCAGGAGCTCTGTGCTTGTTCTTTCCCTCCCGATTTCAGATGTTTTTTTGCCTTTTGGTTTGGGCCCCATGAGCGACTGCGCAACACGAGGGTGGCATTTTCGCGAAATCTGCGGTGGTTTTTGGTGGGGTTTTTTGTGGACTTTTGAATCTGGATCATGTCCTTGTTTGCACTGGAGAGCAGCAGCTCTGTCACATCCGAGTCCACATTGAGAGACCGGAGGAGACGCGGAGGAAGAGACGGGGCTGCGAGACCGCCGTTTGCTGGATGAGCATGTATCGGACACTTTAGTCTTCCTGTATACATTATCCCTCATCCTTGCGGACTAGACTTGACATTGGCAGAGAGCTAGTGGGCAGCCTAGGACGGAGTCGGGACTCTTGGTCGCTTTGTTAAGTATGTTCCTGTCTCTGGCTGTGCTGCCCCTGATCTGATGGCAGCAGACGATGGCATGTTGCACCATAGTGGCTACCCCAGTGTATGCAAGTGTTGAAATTGTGTTTATCGTTTTGTTTTTTCTCTATACATTGTACAACTGTATTTGCACAATATAATGGGTTATACTTGTATAGCGCTTTTCTACATTCAAGGTACTCAAAGTGCTTTGACATTATTTCCACATTCACACACACATTCACACACTGATGGCGGGGGCTGCCACCACGACCCATCAGGAGCAAGGGTAAAGTGGCTTGCTATTTTTTTCTATACTTTTATTGTATTATTTTCAGAATGTGTTTTTTTCTATTTTTGGCCAAAGTAAAACAATCTGAAGTTGTCTTTATTTTTTAGTTTCAATGCCATGATTTTAATAGTCCGGACAGCGCGTGCACATATTTATCCCTCCATGCGGCACCTAAGCTCAAATGAGTTGGACACCCCTGAATTGTACAGTATTACAGTATATGTAACACCTGCAGACAAAAAAAGGACAGCATAAAATAGAGAGTAGATCCAGCAGAAAATAGACATCATAAACAAAGAGAGGTAGCTAACATAGAAGCGGTCGGACAAATGAATAAAAAATTTGAGACTTCCCACGGGCCGGATTTTGGACGCTGGCGGGCCGTATTTGGGCTTTTCCTTTCCTTTCCTGAAAAGCATGAAAGATTCAGTCGTTCAGCCCCAAGTTTCACGAACTTACTGTGGGTGTGATCAACAAACTCTTGTGTTAATTTGACTCCCAAGTGTTTGACAAAGTGCTCTACAACTTTGCTGCATTTCAGCCACTTTGTCACTACACATTTAGCCAGTATATTCAAAGTTTATCCATCCATCCATTTTCTGCCGCTTATTCCCGTTCGGGGTCGCGGGGGGCGCTGGCGCCTATCTCAGCTACAATCGGGCGGAAGGCGGGGTACACCCCGGACAAGTCGCCACCTCATCGCAGGGCCAACACAGATAGACGGACAACATTCCCACTCACATTCACACACTAGGGCCAATTTTAGTGTTATATTCAAAGTTTATCTTAAGTTTATTCGCTAATCAAATACAAGCAATCACAAAAGTATTTGCAGTGCAAGTGAGAGCGTAGCTCCGCCACCACAAGCCCAGGCAGTGTGCATTACCACAGCATTCCAAAATGTTCCAGAAACGTGCAAGCCAACCTTTAGCACCTCCATAAGTGCTAAGAAAACACAGCTTAGACGACACTATGTTGTCATTTTGCAATACTTTGAACACCTCTGCTATACTTATTTCACCAGGAAGGCAAAGTGTGACATGGGGCCCATTTGCTGAACGCACAATGCTTTGGAGAAATACTATAAACAATAAGAGTGCAAAAAAAAATAGAGAAAAAAGGCTTAACATAATGAGAAAAGGCTGAAAATATCCTTTTTATGAGCCTATTTTGTTACAAATGTTATGATGATGTCACACTACCGCCATATGAAAAATAAGAATAAAAACAATATTGTTTGTTTTATATACTTGAAGGCTCTATAACACTGCTGTTCTCTTTAGAATATAAAATAGTTCACTATTGTTATTTATGATCATATTTATAAGCACAGATTGTTTGTTTTGTATGTACTGGCAGATTATAAAACACTGCTGTTCTTTTTTGGAAGCATAGTTGCCTCTTGGCAGCTCATATGATGTATAAATTATAATGTTGCACAGTAATCATATATACTTGAAACATTGAAACACTTTTAATAAAGAACTCATTTTAAAATAAAAACATGGTTCGGTATTTCTATTCTTATCGTGGTACCAAATAAGTATCGAGATCGGCTGAAATTCACAGGTATGGTATTGGCTAATGAAATCCCAGTATCGTGACAACGCTTGTAGAGGGTGTGATATTTTTAATAAAGTTACCTAAAAAGAGTCCCACCCCTGCATCGACCCACATAGCAGCTCTCGCAGAAAGGAGGAAGAGGATGAAGAGGAGGCAAGTCCATCACTTTGTAATACAACATGGAGAATACTGCTGCTAATGTCATGCACTGGAGTCACGTTGGTGACATTTAACCATCTGCTGCAGGATCTGAATGTATCACGCACGCACGCACACACACACACACACACACACACACACACACACACACACACACACACACACACCAGGTGATTGTTCACTTGTGTCACACCGCCATATATGTGTGTGTGTGTGTGTGTGTGTGTTTAATCATCATGTTCCCATAGAAACCAATGTTCCAACATGCGACAGAACCAGCATGGAGAAAATGCCTCCCTTTTAATGAGATAAAGTAATGATGTGAATCCTGCTAAAGGCCCATATTCTCATATTGATCTCCCCTCATTAAATCTATACCCTCCTCAAAGGAGCCCAGATAAAGATGCTGCTCCGGAAGGATTTGAGATAATTGAGATGTGAAAGGTGCAAAGCGATGCTTTACCGCAATGCTTTTTTCCCCTTCTAATGAATTTTTAGGCCTACTTTTTTATGAGTGTGATGATTCATGCGGGGCGCAGTAGTGAATGATAGCTTTAGAGGCTATTGTGGGAGGCTGAGTGGTCAGGATCAATACAAGCACTGGTGGCCTTCTTCTTGCTACAAATATCTGCCTCCACATAGAAACCTTTATAAAAACAGTTAGCACACCTTCTTTTTTTTCTTTTTATTAATCAATCCAACAAAACAATACACAAGCATATCATAATAATGCAATTCAAATTCCAAAACCAGACCCAGCAACATTCAGAATAGCAATAAACAGAGCAACTGAGATGACACACAAACATTACACAAAACAATCCAAAAGCTATCAAACAAAAATGGATATTATCAACAACAGTATCAATATTAATAACCATTCCAAAACAGCAGTCATTAGAAATCCCTCATTAGATAGATAGATAGATAGATAGATGGATAGATGGATAGATGGATAGATAGATAGATAGATAGATAGATAGATAGATAGATAGATAGATAGATAGATAGATAGATAGATAGATAGATAGATAGATAGAAAGATAGTAAAATAATGTTATATCTATTATACTATACATCTATCTATTATCGTAATGATAATGTCATTGACATTATTATTACGGCCATTTATAAAAAAAAAATAAAAACATTTAAAAAATGAACAATAGTGTGACACTTGCTTACACATGCATCACATCTCTTGACAACACACTGTGTCTAATATTTTCCACAAAGATAAAATAAGTCATATTTTGGGTTCATTTAACAGTCAAAACAAATTTAAATAATAAATCCCACATACCAACATATGACTCATTATTATCTAAACTAAATACAGATTTTTCTACAGATATAATTTCCTTAGCGTGTGTATACCAGTTAGTATGAGTTGGACTATCAACTATTACCCTTTTTGTTAAGATGCATATTAAAATAATGCATAGGTACTCTTTGATGACACGTCACTAAATCGATGCAGATCACCAAGAATACAAGTTTGCAGTGTCATTGAGATGTTTATATTAAGGAATGTGATTGCTTCTTTTGTTGTTTTCAACCATAACTCTTATTCTCTGACATTCCTACAATGAATGAACAACAGTTCCCTCGGCTGCCCGACACTTCATACATAACTTGCTATGTACTACACCAATTTTAAACAGCTGAGAAGATGTAAAATACAATCTCTTCAAGATATTTATTGCTTCTAAAGGGCGTATTGGCATACCTTCTTAAAGTGGTGCGTTCAAAGGATCTTCGACAAAGTTTACTAACTCAAAAATTGTATTAGTGTCGAAAGTGCTGCCCGGTCCTAATGTAGAAATAACAAATTCATTATTAGAACGTAGCACATCGCTCATAACAGCGGTAAACGGTTAACATGCTAACAACGTAAGTGGAACTAAGAAAATAATAGCGCAAACAGGAAATCATACAAAACAAAAGACAATAATGAACCAAACTGTTATGAGGGATCATAACAAAATATGACACAAATAATCATACACCAGTCTTTATCATTACATTGTGTACCTTGTAAAATGACCTGTAGGTCATGTTCTCCCTTTCTGTATTGATACTTTGTAGACAACCATCAGGTGTGTGTGTGTGTGTGTGTGTGTCTGTGTGTGTTCCAGCACCCTGCACTTTCCTGCTCCTGGGAGATGACCCAGTTTCCCATGATCCAATGCGGCTGCTACCTCTAACTGCTGCTGCTGCTGCCGTTGCCGTAGCGATGCTGCCATCCCCTTTAATGCCGACTGTGACTGCGCCATGAATAATGGATCGGGCGAGTGACAACGTAGTAAGCAGAAGAGGTGGGGAACGAGAGGAAGGATGGAGAGACAGGACATAGGATGAAAGGCGGAAGTACAAGATGGAGATCTACAGGAGATATGTTTTTTTTTAGTATGGAATAAAACAACATATACATTTTTGTAAATGTTATTCATCACTTTTGCAGGATGCTGGGAAGCTTGGAGACAGCTAAAACATCTTGAAATAGGCTTTTCTTTGAGAGCATTAGATGGGAGCGCTCCAAATTAGCATGAGTAACCGCTCACTAACTGCCAATATAAGGACATAAAAACTTGCAAAAACATTAGAACTGATGATTCTACTAAGTATGGTCGTACCGGTCCAATATTGAAATTTGATATCTGTTTAATATCATACAAAAAATAAGTATGTGATGATTCAAGATTCAAGATTATTCATTGTCAATTCTTAACATGCACAAGACACATCCATCCATCCATTTTCTACCGCTTATTCCCTTTTGGGGTCGCGGGGGGGCGCTGGCGCCTATCTCAGCTACAATCGGGCGGAAGGCGGGGTACACCCTGGACAAGTCGCCACCTCATCACAGGGCCAACACAGATAGACAGACAACATTCACACTCACATTCACACACTAGGGCCAATTTAGTGTTGCCAATCAACCTATATGCACAAGACACATAAGAAATGAAAATTACATTTTTGGCACAGTCCCACTAAGAGCAGACATACGTTACAGGGAGACAAGACGGGACCGCCAACGGATCAGCCATTTTTACGGCGCTCCTTAAAAAGGTGAGAAAAGGGTGACATTGGGTGAGAGGAGGGGGAGTAAAAAAATATCACTCTAAGGCTAGACCCTCAGGAGGGGTCAGACTAAGTCCAAGGAAAAAAACCTCACATAGCATGGCACACATTTAGACATGGCACGTATATCACACCAATTGCAACAGAGGGAGGGGGTGGGTTTGAGGAGACTCGCTGACGCTATATAGCGCTGCTCAGCCATCCACAGCCCCAGGGGAATTAAGCAGTGGTGAAGGCGTTGATTTCAAGGGCGGGGTCATGTGTGTGCGTATATACCCAATTAACAATTAGGCTTTCGGCTACTATGAGCAAGCACACAAGCTAGACATACATAATAAATAAATAAATGATAAATGGGTTGTACTTGTATAGCACTTTTCTACCTTCAAGGTACTCAAAGCGCTTTGACAGTACTTCCACATTTACCCATTCACACACACATTCACACACTGATGGAGGGAGCTGCCATGCAAGGCGCCAACCAGCACCCATCAGGAGCAAGGGTGAAGTGTCTTGCTCAGGACACAACGGACGTGACGAGGTTGGTACTAGGTGGGATTTGAACCAGGGACGGCCACTCTCCCACTGCGCCACGCCGTCCCTATATAAGTGTCTTTTATGGAACAATTTTGCAGTCTAAAACAGTGCATTTGTCAATACAGATAAGTTTCAATTAATCATATGTGCATATTACTTACATATACAAAGGCAGAAGCCTATTAGAAAGTATCCAGTAACAAATGTGTCCACATCATTCAACTTAATGCATCATGAGCTTAACTTCATGAAATACTGTGAACAAAAAACCAAAACCAAAACCATTACCACTCCACTTCAACTTAAAGACAGCAAAATTCCTCTTTATACAGTTAATAATAAATAGGCTAGTGTGTTTCATACCAACTATTGTTAAATGGTAAATGGATTATACTTCTGTAGCAGTTTTCTACCTTTAAGGTACTTTGACACTGTTACCACATTCATCACTGATGACACAGAATCAGGAGCAACTTGGGTCCAGTATCTTGCTCAAGGATACCTTGACACGGTCACAGGGGGGCTAAAGATCAAACCCACAACCATCAAGTTGGGGGCCAACCACTCCACAACCTGAGCCATGCTGCCCGATGCTGTTCTCTGTTTGACTAATTTCACTTGATTAAACCTTTTTCTAATATTCCACACTACAAAATATTACAAGTATGTATGATTCCTGCCTAAATACAATATCGGAAGTGAAAAAATGGACACCCACACTAAAGTCCCAGTTTGAGTGTTGCAGAGCTGTGTGAGAAATTTCAAGTCATCCCACTTGTGAGGTTTAATTTGGTGTATTTGTCAGAAAAGCAACGGCACATGAAACATGTTCTGAGGAGTGCAACTTTGCCTTGTGGGTGATGTAGTTTGTCCTAATCGAAGGTGAAGGCAAGACGGACAAGTTTGAAAAGGTCAGCGGTCACCAACGTAGTCGTCTAACACGACAATATGGCTTTCAGGACAGGCTGTGTGGTCCACTCTTTTGTGATGTTGTGTAGCTTGCAGCTAATCTGTCACAGTGCTGACTGCAGCACACACCTGTTGCAAAGCATTCACTGTAAGCCACACACACACACCACACACACACACACACACACACACACACACACAAACACACAAACACACACACACACACACACACACACACACACACACACTACACACACAAACACACACACACACACACCCTTCCTGCTCGCCTCACTTTCACATTGCAATCAAGCCAGTACATCCAGTTGGAGATTTACACAAACACAAACACACACGCGCGCTCGCGTGCACACACACACGCTGTGGAGCCCAAATAAATCCTACACACTGCAAATGCGTTGGCTACTGAGAATAAAATGTGCAGAAGGCTTTAAAGTGCCCACAAGGCAGGAAGTGGATATATTTGCTCCATAAAATAAATCAAAGAAGAAGCAAAGCAAACGGAAGTTGTGGGAGTTAAAAAAACAAAAAACAACAACAACAAATACAATTCCTTTCTTTTTGTAAATGTTGTTCTTCTGCTTATGGCTGTCGGACATTTGTCTGCAAAAAGAAAACATGACAGTAGGTGTTTGAGCAACTGTAAATTAAATCAGTAGGTTTTAATTCCACTCAATGCTTTCTCGCAGCACATGGTTGCAATGGAGACTAAAGGCGCCACACGCTAGCTATTAGCATTTACTGTCAGTCGCACCTCGTCTGATTAACAGGGACTTTAATGTGGCGGGAGGCAGGGCGCAGCAGATGCATTAAAGGCAGTTTCCTAAAGTTGCGTGTCTCTATAAAATGAGAGTGGGCTGAAAGAAGAAGGAAACTTAGTATGCAATAGAGTCAACCTGTGTGATTTCTTTTCAGATAAACCTACATTAGAAAAATCATTCAGGGATTTAAAAAGTAGCACTAGAGACATTTTGTGAAAATGGATTTTGTCACAGACATTGGTGTTGTCATATAACTGCATAAATAGGAACAATCCCCAAAAAGTAGATGGACTTGATTTATAGTAAAAATGGTCCTTATTTATATAGCGCTTTACCATGGGCTACCTGAAATGATACCCGGAGCATTTTACATTTTACGTCACATTCACCAGGTCACACACAGAGTGTTCATGCTGACATGGTGGCTACATGAGGGGTGCAGCTAAGCCACCACCCACAAAAACATCAATCAAGTTCACCACATGATGACTGATGCTTAAAGGCCTACTGACCACGCAGTCGGATAGTTTATACATCAATGATGAAATCTTAACATTGCAACACATGCCAATACGGTTGGTTTAGTTTACTAAATTGCAATTTTAAATTTCCCGTGAAGTATCCTGTTGAAAACGTCGCTGAATGATGACGCGTGCGCGTGACGTCACCGGTTGTAGCGGACATGTTCTTCCAGCGCCGCTCACGGTTAAAGGTCGTCTGCATTAATCGCATAATTACACAGTATTCTGGACATCTGTGTTGCTGAATCTTTTGCAATTTGTCCAATTAATAATGCAGAAGTAAAAAAAGAAAGATGTATGTGGGAAGCGGTGTATTGCAGCTGCCTTTAGCAACACAAACACAGCCGGTGTTTCCCCGAAGGTGAAGCTTTAATATGGAACAGAGCGGTCAAGCGAACATGGTTCTCTACCACATGTCAACCGGCAGGTTTTGGTGAGAAAATGGTGGCAATAAGTCGGCTCTTACTGTAGACATGAGGGGAGGTTTGCATCCTCCTGCAGCTGCGGACTCTCTTACCTCCTCCCACCGGAGACACTGGCGGTTACCACACCTGGGGCTACACCCCTCCGACTTTCAGGTACCATATAATCTCACTAAAACGCTAGTAACACAATAAGCAGATAAGGGATTTTCCAGAATTATCCTAGTAAATGTGTCTAATAACACCTGAATCGCTACCACTGCCCTCAGTTTTTTTTTTAATGTAGTTTTTATTTACTTAATTTTTTCTAGTCCTTCACTCTCACTATCCTCATCCACGAATCTTTCATCCTCGCTCAAATTAATGGGGAAATCGTCGCTTTCTCGGTCCGAATCGCTCGCGCTGCTGGTGGCTATGATTGTAAACAATGTGAGGATGTGAGGAGCTCCACAACCCGTGACGTCACGCGCACATCGTCTGCTACTTCCGGTACAGGCATGGCTTTTTTATTAGCGACCAAAAGTTGCGAACTTTATCGTCGATCTTCTCTACTAAATCCTTTCAGAAAAAATATGGCCATTTTGCGAAATAATCAAGTATGACACATAAAATGGACCTGCTATCCCCGTTTAAATAAGAAAGTCATATTTCAGTAGGCCTTTAAAAGTCTCCTCTAATGCTGACAACATGTATTTAACAGTTCTGTTACAAACAATTATTTCATGGGTAAAATTTACCCCAAAATAGATTAGTTACATTTCGGAATCCCCACTTTTAGTTCATAAATGTGGTCAGGCATACATCAGCCTGCTGACGTCAGAAACAGAAGACTGGAGGCAATTTCATATTGCTTGGTATGGGCCTCATCTACTAAGATCCAATTGCCAAGCGTTAAACAGCTTGTGCAAACTATAAAATTTTGTGTAATATTAGTGGGAGTGAAGCACGTGATCTACTATGACTGCGTGTGCAATTGAAAAGTGGTGCAGACCGCCTCATTTCAATACGTTGTACTACCGTTAAAAAAAAAAAAAAAGGTAAATGTTGTACTTGTATAGCGCTTTTCTACCCCTTTTTGAGGAGCCCAAAGCGCTTTGACAGTATTTCCACATTCACACACACATTCACACACTGATGGCGGGAGCTGCCATGCAAGGCGCTCACCAGGACCCATCAGGAGCAAGGGTGAAGTGTCTTGCTCAAGGACACAACGGACATGACTAGGATGGTAGAGGGGGGGGATTGAACCAGTAACCCTCAGATTGCTGGCACAGCCACTCTCCCAACTTCGCCACGCCGTCCCCGTGCCCTGCACATTCATGTATTGTGCTCTGCAACCTGTGTGCGATGTAGTTGAACCAACAGCACACATCTGTAATCTGTAACATCTTTTCTGAAATATAGAATTGCAATCTGTGGACTACAGAAACTACTTTAGCACACTGACAGCGCGCTGTGCAGGGAGGCGGTGGACCATCGAACAGCAGCACATTCATGTGTGTGGAATAATACAAACGCAATAAAATGCTTATTACAGCAGACACCAAAACAAATCATTTGTATTCATTTTAATCTGCTCCTTAAAGGGGAATTTCACTTTTTAGGGGAATTTTGCTTATCGTTTGCAATCATTATGAGAGACAAGAACACATATATCTTTTTATTTAAAGATAATTAAAATAAAACCCTTGCAATATGCGGCTAATGGGAGTCACCGTTGTAGCCTTCAAAGCCCTCGAAAAAAAAAACTTCAAAACCCTCCATCAACGTTTCATATACACACTACAAGAATATATTTAATGTAATAACAGACACGTTCATACCAATATGTAACACATACAATATTTACCATATTTTAATAATTTTAATAATTGCTGGGACTGATTTCTTCAACACATTGATATCCATTACTTCTGGTACAAAATGTGTGTTCCTACTTCCTGAAAATAAGGCGTGTGTTTTATTTATGACAGAGTTGGTAACTGACAACAAGGATGACTATATTTGGACAAATGAGGATTCACAACCTTATCTTTATGAAGCTGAATATGCGGAGGATGACCTGCTGCCAATAGAAAGACGAACAGAGGGTAAAACGTTGGAGCAGACGGAAGCCGAGCGAGTGACGTCGGTGTAAGCTGAAGCTACAAAATGTGGAGCTTGAGGCCAGCGTATTGCGACACAAATGAAATGCTTACCCAAATAAACTGGAAAAAAGGTCCAAAACCAGCTGGACCAAACTTACAACTGTCCATTGAGTGACTCACATTTTAATATTGATCATAATACATGCAGTACTACAGTACATACACTGTCTTGCAAGCTGTGTACAAACAAAACCTGACATGTGGGCTTTACAGATACTGTAATATGATGGTTCACATTTTTCAGTCAGTACAGATTGGTGTCTTATTGCAATGTGTTGGTCATTACAAATTCAAAAGCGTTTTTTGTTACGTAGAAGCTCTCTCTCTCCGTAGTTAGCTTTTACAGCTGATACTTCAGACGGCTAATGTCGATGTGTTACTCCACTAGAAAAAGAGTTCCTCAATGTTCACTCTTACAATAACAATGTCGTGACAGCCTGTTTATATTATTCAGGTTACGGAACATAAATGAAGTATTGTTGACGGTTTCTGAATGCATTTTTAAAGTGATTTAGATGTAGAATTGATTGCTTTCATTAGCTGCATTGCTAGCAACCAAGAACGAGACAATTTTTAAAATGTTGGAAAGCAAAAAAAAAACGTTTGTCTTCTTGTCTCTCATAAGGATTGTGAACGACAGGCAACATTCCAAAACAGTGCAGTTCCCCTTTAAGTCATCCAGCAGCTGTAACATTTTAAAAATCATATTGCTGAATATACAATATGTCTAATATTTTTTATTTCTGACACTCAATATATGTTGACACACACACGTACGATGGAGGATTCTTTGTCCATCGTCTTTTTCTGCAACACAAGCACCTCTTTTCTCACAGTGTGTAACTGTGCTAGTTTGCATGTACTTTTCAGACGCCCTCAATATAGACGAAAATAGTGGAAAATAACAATTATTAGCCTTGATAAATCACATGATGAAAATATGATTATTCAGTGCATGCTAAATGATTAGATTTGCATCTCCTCCTCCAAGAACTGTGGGCCTTTTGATGATTAGCATATATTCTTCATATATCAATAAAGACAGACTTGCTAAAACTGGGGTGCCCACACTTTTTCAGCAGACGAGCTGCTTGTCAAATGACCAATATATAAAAAAGTTAAAGGCCTACTGAAATGAGATTTTCTTATTCAAACAGGGATAGCAGGTCCATTCTATGTGTCATACTTGATCATTTCGCGACATTGCCATATTTTTGCTGAAAAGATTTAGCAGAGAACATCGACGATAAAGTTTGCAACTTTTGGTCGCTAATAAAAAAGCCTTGCCTGTACCGGAATTAGCCGGCGATGTGCGCGTGACGTCACGGGTTGCGGAGCTCCTCACATTCTCACATTGTTTACAATCATGGCCACCAGCAGCAAGAGCGATTCGGACCGAGAAAGCGACGATTTTCCCATTAATTTGAGCGAAGGTGAAAGATTTGTGGATGAGGATAGTGAGAGTGAAGGACTAGAAGAAAAAAAAAGAAAAGAAAAAAAGACAGGGCAATGGGAGCGATTCAGATGTTATTAGACACATTTACTAGGATAATTCTGGAAAATCCCTTATCTGCTTATTGTGTTACTAGCGTTTTAGTGAGATTATATAGTTGTACCTGAAAATCGAGGGGGTGTGGCCTATAGTGTGGTGACCGCCAATGTCTCTGAGGGAAGCCACGTTTCTCGACGAGGCGAGGCGAAGGTAGCCGGTCGTGCCGGGCTGAGCTTTTCTTCTCCCTCCTCCATGGTGGAAGCATCCCACGTTCTGGGGCGGCCGTTCGGAGGAGGCAAGAGAGTCTGCAGCTGCCTCTTTGACAGGTGCACGAGGAACGACGCAAGCTCCGCTCATGTCTACAGTATGAGCCGACTTATTACCACAATTTTCTCACCGAAACCTGCCGGTTGACAAGTGGTAGAGAACCATGTTCGCTTGACCGCTCTGTTCCATAGTAAAGCTTCACCTTCGGGAATGTAAACAAGGAAACATCGGCTGTGTTTGTGTTGCTAAAGGCAACTGCAATATACCGCATTCTTATTTGACGTCTTCATTATTAATTGAACAAATTGCAAAAGATTCAGCAACACAGATGTCCAGAATACCGTGTAATTATGTGATTAAAGCAGATGATTTATAGCTGGGATCGGGCTGGAACAATCCATAACGTCACGCGCACGCGTCATCATATGCGTCATCATATGCGTCATCATACCGCGACGTTTTCAACAGGATACTTTGCGCGAAATTTAAAGTTGCAATTTAGTAAACTAAAAAGGCCGTATTGGCATGTGTTGCAATGTTAAGATTTCATCATTGATATATAAACTATCAGACTGCGTGGTCGGTAGTAGTGGGTTTCAGTAGGCCTTTAAAGTACCACTGATAGTCACACACACACTAGATGTGGTGAAATTTCCCTCTGCATTTGACCCATCCCCATGTTCCACCCCCTGGGAGGTGAGGGGAGCGGTGAGCAGCATCGGTGGCCTCGCTCGGGAATCATTTTGGTGATTTAGAACCCAATTCCAACCCTTGATGCTGAGATAAACAAACATTTGTTAACATGTACAAAGTGTTTAATAGAAAAAACAAACAGTGTTAAATACACAAAAATTTATTTTTTGAAGACAAAAATATAAGTTGGTGTATTACCTTATTCTGATTACTTGCATTTTTTGAGATGCGACAAGAATTAAAGTTGTTGCTATAAAGCTCCAGAACTTCGAATTTGCATTGTGGAGGCAAAAAGTATTCCTCTCTCTGACGTCTTATACAAGTGGTCGGTTTTTAGCTTCTATTTGTCCACTGTCCAGCTTCCATACTCGTTTTTATACCCTTTAACTCTATGGCTTGTTTGCGCTGGTTTACTGAGGCACTTATTTTGTTGACACAGGCAGAATGGAGCAGCGGCGGCCGGTGTTTGGAGGGAGGGAGTCTGTTTTGAAATAAAAAGAGTTCCTGCCTGTTGTTTTTTCTTTATATTGAGCTCACACCAGACAGTGGTCATCTTGAAAGACTCTTTTGTGCCTTACATGGCAATAAAGTGAAGTATGTGACGTCATAGTAGGGATTGAGAGGTGATTTTTTTTTTTTTTTTACAAATAATCATGGACCAAGGCCACGAAAGCATAACCTAACTCTCGCCAGATCATTGTAGTTCGAAAAATAATGAACCAATCAGGATTGCTGGGCGGGATTTCATATATGTGACGTAGCTCTGAAGCGACTGTTTGATTCAAACAACAATGGCAACACGCAGCATTGTTTGAGTAAAAGTTCTATAACTTTTCGCTCTGTCGTTATCCAATATGTCGGCTGTTATGTTTTGGATTTGTCAGTGTCGCTCTCATCAGTGTCACGGGTTGATTTAGATGTGAGTGGTTGAAGTAGCACATCATTCAAGATAACGGACAAGTGGTTTATCCAATCACATACAATGATTTTTTCTACAAGGCCCCGCCTTCTGAAATACATCTATTGCAAAGTCCCAGATCCGTGTGTGGAGCTCAGCTAACTACAAGGATCTGGCGAGAGTCAGGTTAACAAAAGCATGCAATTAACTGATGAAAACAATAGTTTTACATGCCATTATCCACACAGTTTATGCAGGGAAATTGTTTCCAGCTCTGTAGATAACATCACACCAAGAGGGAGGCTATGGTGAAGGAATGGAGGAACTCTAAGTGCAGTTACTCAAAAACGAATTGCCATTATGAGAAACGATTGCCAGATTCATTTTCAGGTGCAAAAAATACATTAGAGAATTTGTTAGTATTATTTTGGTCATACGGACGCGATACATTATTAACAGGCATACATTTGAGTTAGTAAGTTGGAGTGATGTTATCAGTCACCTTTTTAAAACAGTAATACTAACTGTTTCACTGTGGTTTATCATTAATACTGTTAATTGTTACATTCCAATGTGTGTGTATCTATGTGTACACAATAACGAGAAATATTCATCCCCAGCAGCCAAAAGCGGCTCCCTGTTCTTACTTCTTACTGCTTTTGGAACAAATACCACCTGCCATCATCTTTTTAACTACGCCAAAAATATCCAGTGGAGTTGTTTTTTAGGCAACAAATTTCGTATTTGGGAATTCTATCCTAAAAATGCTCCCATTCCACCGTGGACTTTAATATGCTGATTCTTGGCAGACAATGGAAGTTATTATTATTACTGCATGTATTTTCTGCTAACAGGCCAGCTTGTCCTCTTCCTCTATTTGTGTCTTATCTCTTCTCTCTCTCTCTCTCTGCTTCCCTGATCTAATTAGAATGCAATCTTTAATTCAACACACACACACAAACACACACTCTCACACACACAGCTGCAGTGTAAACACTCTGTGTCATATTAGAAAGTCACAATCTGCCGTGTCATGATTGGGAAGCTCAGCGGCCGTGAGATTCAGGATTATGGAGAGAATGATGGTAGAAAACATCCTTGCTCGGCCTCGGTGCCTCCGCTGTAGCGCTTATTTCCAAAATGGAGGCGGCTGGCAATGATGATAATGCAGCGTTACATTATTATTTCTTTTATGATTATTTTATATAATTCTAGGATACTGCGGAGGTGGAGCAGATTGGCCCACTCGGGGTGACGTAACCTTGAGCACGTGGGAGAACAAGCGTGGAATGCGTCCACGACCCCTTCTAGAATCTTCCATGTAACGAGTCCCATTTAGTAACGCTGAAACACCTAGACCGGGCCGCACATAAACATGATATAATTTATTAACGACCGCATTTACTCCCACGTAACTTTTGCTTGTCCCACTAGACAATATGTTTGTTCATAGATTAATCATAAAACTGCTGATATGAAGTAGGCATTTGTTATATTTGTTACATCTTCTATACATGGGAAGATGAACTTAAATTAATTTATAAAATGTAAATGTTCAAAATTTTAGCCAAGGCTAATTTCCATCTAGAGTCCCCGGCAGGTTGATGGTACATACAACAAGGTCCATAAAAAATTCAGTTAGACAGCACCAACATCATATTATATCAATATATCTATATCAATATATCAAAATATATACACATTTACATACATATATATATATATATATATATATATATATATATATATATATATATATATATATATATATACGTACAGGGCAGCAGGGGGTTGGTGCGTCTGCCTCACAATACGAAGGTCCTGAGTAGTCCTGGGTTCCATCCCGGGCTCGGGATCTTTCTGTGTGGAGTTTCCATGTCCTCCCCGTGACTGTGTGAGTTCCCTCCGGGTACTCCGGCTTCCTCCCACCCCCAAAGACATGCACCCGGGGATATGTTGATTGGCAACACTAAATTGGCCCTAGTGTGTGAAT
This sequence comes from Nerophis ophidion, assembly GCF_033978795.1. Lineage (NCBI taxonomy): Eukaryota > Metazoa > Chordata > Actinopteri > Syngnathiformes > Syngnathidae > Nerophis > Nerophis ophidion. Next base: position 10,453,640 of record NC_084620.1, read on the forward strand.
GTGGGTGTGAATGTTGTCTGTCTATCTGTGTTGGCCCTGCGATGAGTTGGCGACTTGTCCAGGGTGTAAACCGCCTTCCGCCTGATTGTAGCCGAGATAGGCACCAGCGCCCCCCCCCCCCCCCACCCACCCCCTCCCCGACCCCAAAGGGAATAAGCGGTAAAAAATGGATGGATGGATATATACACACACACACACACACAAACACACACACATATATATATATATATATATATATATATATATATATATATATATATATATATATGTATATATATGTATATATATATATATATATATACATATATATATATATATATATACATATATATATACATATATATATACACACACACACACACACACACATACACACTGACACACTGTATATACCTGTATATGTATTTGAATATACATATATATGTATCTACATATACGTATATACATTTATTTATACATATATACATACATTTATATGTATATATATGTATGTATATATACACCTACTCAGTGGCCTAGTGGTTAGAGTGTCCGCCCTGAGATCGGTAGGTCGTGAGTTAAAATCCCGGCCGAGTCATACCAAAGACTATAAAAATGGAAATCATTACCTCCCTGCTTGGCACTCAGCATTGAAGGTTGGAATTGGGGTTAAATCACCATAAATGATTCCCGGCCGCGGCACCGCTGTTGCCCACTGCTCCCCTCACCTCCCAGGGGTTGATCAAGGGTGATGGCTCAAATGCAGAGAAGAATTTTGCCACATCTACTATGTGTGTGACAATCATTGGTACTTTAACTTTATATGCATATACATGTATAGGTACATATATATATATACATACATACACACATATACATATATATACAGTATATACATACATATATATGTATACTAGTTACTAGTAACTATAGGTAATTAATTTTTACAAGTAATTTGCTGAACACTGGTCATCCCCCTGATGTGTGTATGTATATATATATATATATATATATATATATATATATATATATATATATATATATATATATATATATATATATATATATTGGTGTCCCACGATTCAATTCAATATTGATTCTTGGGGCCGCGATTCGATTATAAATCGATTTTTTCAATTCAACGCGATTCTCGATTCAACAACGATATTTTTCCGATTCGAAACGATTCTGTATTCATTCAATACATAGGATTTCAGCAGGATCTACCCCAGTCTGCTGACATGCTAGCAGAGTAGTAGATTTTAAAAAAAAAAGCTTTTATAATTGTAAAGGACAATGTTTTATCAACTGATTGCAATATTGTAAATTTGTCTTAACTATTAAACGAACCAAAAATATAACTTATTTCATCTTTGTGAAAATATTGGACACAGTGTGTTGTCAAGCTTATGAGATGCGATGCAAGTGTAAGCCACTGTGACACTATTGTTCTTTTTTTTTTTTTTTTATAAATGTCTAATGATAAAGTCAATAAGGGATTTTTAATCACTGCTATGCTGAAATTATAACTAATATTGATACTGTTGTTGATAATATTCATTTTTGTTTCACTACTTTTGGTTTGTTCTGTGTCGTGTTTGTGTCTTCTCAATTGTTCTGTTTATTGCAGTTCTGAGTGTTGCTGGGTCAGGTTCGGTTTTGGAATTGGATTGCATTGTTATGGTATTGCTGTGTATTGTTTTGTTGGATTGATTAAAAAAAACAACAACAAAAAAAACAATTAAAAAAAAAAGAGAATCGATTCTGAATCGACAACGTGATAATCGCAATTCGTATTCGAATTGATTTTCTCCCACACCCCTAAAATATATGTATGTATATATATATATATATATATACATGTATGTGTGTATATATATATATATATATATAAATATATATATATATATATATTTATACACATATATATCTGTATATTCATACATATATTTACTTGTATACATACTCGTTACTAGTAACTATAATTAGGTCATCCACGCTGAACTTTGTTTCGCCCTAATAAAAGGACCATCTTACGTGCACATCGCCTGTAGTCTCTGCATCTTGGGGTCACGCTAACTGCCGCCATCCTGCTCCGTAACAAATTTACTGCTTAGAAGTTAATAATAATGTCATGGATTAGATTTATATCGCGCTTTTCTATTGTTGGATACTCAAAGCGCTCACAGAGAAGTTGGAACCCATCATTCATTCACACCTGGTGGTGGTAAGCTACATCAGTAGTCACAGCTGCCCTAGGGTAGACTGACGGAAGCGTGGCTGCCAGTTTGCGCTTACGGCCCCTCCGACCACCACCAATCATTCATTCATTATTCATTCACCAGTGTGAGCGGCACCGGGGGCAAGGGTGAAGTGTCCTGCCCGAGTTAGGATTTTTTCCTTTAAATTCAATACTAAAAAAAAAAGAAAATCACATGTAAATTTTTCAGTAAGTAAGTAATCTTGATTTGTTCTTTTATTTGGGATTCAACAAAAAAAATGTAGAATTTAAAAAAATGACACATTTTGTCTGTTTATTGTAAAATACATTTACGCAGTGAGTTGATCTTAAAAACAAAAGGCATGTATTCCAGCGAGGAGTTAAAACTGATAAAAGCGCCTGTCATCTTCCGAAATAAACAAAATAAAAAGTGTCTGTCACTTGAGTCTAATTTTATCTTTTCTCTCTCACCATCTTCTTTTTCTTCTTTCTTGTCTCTCTTTCTTAGGCGCTACCTGGCAACAAGCTGGTTGCCTCGGTGACAGAGCCTAACAGCTTCACGTTTACTGTGATGGTGTGTTTGTGTGTGTAAGTGTGTGTGTGTGTGTGTGTGTGTGTGTGTGTGCATTGTTATTGGTCATCCACATGCAGGGAAATGCGTTATATTATATAAAAAATAACAAGCCGGGATAAAATCGGCCTGCAGCTTGGCTTTTAAATTGCCACTTGATAAATATAATGTTCTTGCATTTTTAATGGTTTCCCGGTCAAAAACATTGTTGAAATTTTCACGATTGAGCTGGTTCTGATAATTATTCTGCTATTTTGTGACAGTTTGCATGCATTGTAGGTCAGAAATGAACATATATGGTCTTAGACTGTGTCAAAAAGGAGATTTCACATATCGGCTTTGACTTGCCAGGCCTTTTAGAAGTGTTTAGTCAGCGATAAAGCATCTCCTGCTGTGAGTTTTACGCCCGACAACAGATGGGCCGCCAACCAGAAGACGGCTTTTGGTTACATTGTGTCCGCCGAGCAGAGATGTTTATCAAGTGTACGCCGCTTGACCATGTTTGGACAAAAGAAGGTGGGCCCGACGTCCTTGGTGTTAAGTTGACATTTTAACGAGTCGTGTTGGAAGCAGTAGGAGGAGAGGGACATTCTTGTGTTTGGTCCAACAGCTTCAGTATTTATAATTACAAAGAGTCATTAACAAGCTGCTTTTGCCATCAATGAGCTGCTTCTTGCCTATGTTTAATTGTTACAGCAACATTGTTACAATGCCAATTAATATACAGTAACAGTTTATACAACTAAATGTATGGACAAAAAAAATTTTGTATAATAAAAAGCATATTTCCCATTAGCTAATACACGGCATAGCTAGTTGGCTAATTGCTGACAGCATTTATTAGTGTTAATTATTTAGTAAATACTAAAGCTGATGTATAGGTTACACGTACCCAGTCTTTGTCATGATCCGTGGTCCGAATCATGTTTTGTGTTTTTTGTTAGTTTTGGACTCATTTAGTTCCTGTTTGTGCACCTCTTAGTTTGTGTTGGTTGCCACGGTTACTTATTATTTCCACCTGTCTCTGATTAGTGTTCGCCCGCTCACCTGCTGCCCGAGCACTAATCAGAGGCATTATTTAAGCCTGCCTTTGCCGGTCAGTCGGCCTGGCGTCATTGTTCGCTTCATGCCTCGTCTACATAAGATTTGTTTGCTTCATGCCTTGTCCACTTAAGATTGTTGTCCATAGTCTATGCTTGGTGTTAGCTCCAAGTGCGATCAGCACGTTGTGCCTTCGCCTTGTTTTTCGGTTTTTGTACCTTTGTTTTTACCAGCATACCTTGTCCGGAGTAGTCCATCTGCCTTCCTGGGAGAACGACCCCGCATTAAGCTGCGCAAACACGACGTGACAGTCTTAGCCTAATATGAGTAAGCTAATGACAGTTTTAGTTAACGTGAGCTTCTGATGACAACAAAACCAAGTTTACATGCGTTTTAAGTTCAAACTTGAAAATAGATTTGTCAAGTGCATCCTTTTTCCGTCTTCATCTTTTCAAAAATGTAATTTATTTAGATTTAAACTATTTTTTGAATTACAACTTAGTAGTAGGAGCAGTAGAACTGTTATTACTCCTTTTCAGACATGCTGAAAAGAGAAACTGGAAAATGTGACAAATCATGTCGTAATTGTATGCAGATTTGAATTAAACTCAAACCATAAACCATAACTCATATCGATTTATTATCTATGCTAAATCTAGCGCACTATAGCATTAATAAAAACAACAACAACAAGACAATGTTAGACTTCTTCTGACTAGACTTCCTTAGATGTGTGCATTTAGGTACAGTACGTTAGTTAGCAAGCCAGCTAACATTACTAATTAACTAATGATGAGAAATGGCCACCAAACCTAACTTGCTGAGTTTAATAGTTTAAAGGCTAGTACCATTCCCCTTTGGAATCTAGAAATTCAAAACAACATGGCTGACCTCCTGTGACTCCACCTCTTTTGATGTGCGCAGGCTACTGTCGTTGGCATGCGAACCAACGTGAATTTATGCGACTTAGGCTATGTCTACATTAAGCCGGATAACCCCTTAAGGTGCAGTGGGAGAGTGGCCGTGCGCAACCCGAGGGTCCCTGGTTCAAATCCCACCTAGTACCAACTTCGTCACGTCCGTTGAGTCCTGAGCAAGACACTTCGCCCTTGCTCCTGATGGGTGCTGGTTGGCGCCTTGCATGGCAGCTCCCTCCATCAGTGTGTGAATGGGTAAATGTGGAAGTAGTGTCAAAGCGCTTTGAGTACCTTGAAGGTAAAAAAAGCGCTATACAAGTACAACCCATTTATTTATTTATTTATAATTATTTAGCCTAAGCATCGTGTCAGCCACACTAAACCATTGTTTAAGATAACCCTCCTTGGATAATTTTTTACAAGATTAAGTACACTGTGTATTTCTTGAATCTCTGGCTCTTAGCTTTGTATGGACTCATTGATCGTTTACAAACTGAGTTCGGAGAGGAAATTAAGTCAGAGAGGCCGCGCCACACACAGGAAGTGATGTCAGAAAGAACGCGCCACAGTCAGCTTCATAACAACCGGAGCTTACCACTGGAAAGACGGAGGCGAGTCATCCAGACATGCCCGTGTTTCTTATTCTTCTACAAGGACAGACGCTTGTGGAAATCACACATGAATACCTTAAGTGAAGGAAATGCGCAATTGCAACTATTTGGGATACAACACATCTCAGACGGCAAGAAAATTTTCGAATGTCCTGGTCAGCTTTGATTGTACTTTCCGAAAAACTTTGTCCATTTGTCGAAGGAGAGACAACGACAATGCGGGCTCCCGTGAATGTGATAAATAGGTAGCGTGTGCTTTATTACGTGGCTGTCGAGTGAAGACTACAGAAAACATCCAATGCATTTGGACTGGCCAAGCAGACTGTATCACTTATTATCGTTGACTCAACGTCTAGGTCCAGAGGATATAAAGTCCATCCATCTATCCATTTTCTACCGCTTGTCCCTTTCAGGGTCACAGGGGTTGCTGGAGCCTATCTCAGCTGCGTAACGTCACCAAAACCAAATGAACAATGAAGGTGAAGGCAAAAGAGTGAGGATTGTTCTGACCAGATTTGATTGATGTAAAATGTTCTTCATCACATTGTTTATGTGTCTAATAAAGATTTGATTAATTTATGATGGTTCAGGTGTGATTTACTACAATAGGGCACCACAGCACACTGGAATCCAGTTAATTGAAATACCACAACACTGGATATTGTTTAAATAAGTTGAATTTAATTTAAGAACTTGCACACAAAGCAACACTGGATGTGACTATGACGTGCATAATTTCCGTGCATGCGCATACTAGGTTGCGCTGCGCATACTAGGTTGCGTTGTGGACAAGGATAAGGTTCGGTTGGATTTACCCTGGATAGTCTAGAAGGGACCTATACCTAGCTTGCCTAAGCTTAAACTTGAAAATAAGAACACTTCTTCGGAAATAAGACAAAATACAACCTTTGTATGAAAATATATAACATCTAATTTCATATTCTAACTGAATGCTGTTGCTAATGCAACCACACTGTAGCATTTCATATTCTTACGGAATGCTATTGCTAATGCAACCACACTGTAGCATCTTGAAAACAAAAAGCATGGGCGATTTCTTCTGACTGAGTCTAGATGAGCTGTAATTTAAATGTTGGTAAAATTGAAGCAAAGGATAAGCACCAGACATTCTAGGGTATCATATTCTTATCTAATGGCTGTCACATTAGTGTTTATGCTAATGGCGCTATTATATTGGTTAACAATATTAGTGCGGATGCTCGGAGAGGTGTGTGAAGTGAGCTTTGCTTGGGAGGTTGGGGTGCCGAGTGGCCTCATCTTCCTCTGCTGGCTCCTTCACTGGTCCTCATCTCCCATCCAGCCTAATTGGAGAGGAATTAGCTCAACGAGTCTTAACGACATGCTAGCTAGAGGGCTCTCCGTGGAGGATTGTTCTCATTTCTCAAGCATGTGAAGATCTCCAAACATGCTACAATAGTTTTTAACACCCTGCATGAATGGCTTTCTTGTCTTGGGTCATTGACATTGGCAGCAGGATTGACACAAGTGGTCCCCTCCCTGCAGTGTTTGTGTTTTGCCTGCTCGGTCCTCTGGGCTATGTTATCGCCCTTGCCTGGCGTCAGGCTCCATCTGTCTGGGCCGCAATCCAAGCGGCTCTCTCAGCATGCTCTCCTGCCACGGCGCCATGATGGCTGTTCAATATGTCTGATAGCAAACATCAAAGGCCCCTGGTGGAATAACCATCCCTTAATTGAAATACGCTCACTTGTGGTAAACACAAAAACACTAGCGCAAATAGTGGGGCTAGTTAATGACTGACATATAAACTGCCCAAAGCTTGTTTGGCTGTTAAAATAACAATTTAATCTACAGGTGCTATATGCTACGATAAACATTATTTGTTATTTGCTTATGAATAGCCCATAGACTGACGCCCAATGAACAACAAACTGTGACTTTGTAGCCTAAAAAAACTACAATTTACTTTAATAAGATTTGCATGGATTTCCTACTAAAAATAGAAGTATGTTCAAATACAGAAAACAATTTACGCCCCCAAAAAAATCAGATGTATTAAAGTGTGCGCATGCACAAATCCAAGCATATCCTACATGTCCTACATATCTCCTTGATATGTAGGACCAAGGAGGATCAACATCTTAATTTCACAGGTTTTTAATTGTCTGGTCAAACCCTGTCTGTGTGCAACAATGTCAAATATATAGGCCACATCATCAATGACAAGATGGAAGATGAGGCTGACTTGCTCAGACAGAGAAGAATGCTCTATGTACAAGCCAATATCCTGGTGAGTGTGGAGGTTGCCCTCCAAGGGGTTCTTTGGACCACTAAGTACCGACATGATAGCCCATTTCAGGTTCACAATACAGTTTTATTTTGCCAATTAAGTCTCTGGGTTGCTTTCCAGCAATTGTCTTTTTGTGGCTGTTCGTCTAGCTCTCGCTCTACCCCAGCTCCAACCAAAACTCTCCTCCACGCTGCAGCTTATACAGAGCGACAGGTGATTGGACAATAAGGCCCACCTGGGCCATATACGCACCTACGAGGCTGGTCCTGGCACACCCCATTCCGCTGCAGGCCTGCAGGCCACGACCCCTCCACAGTGAGAACATGTCATTACTGTTCTGATGAAGCATAGGTGTACTTGTTTAGAGCTTACTGCACCCCTATGTACACAGAAACCCCATGGGTGAGGTTTAAAAAAGAGAGCTTGCACAAACTCCAGGTTGCATATAATGACTGTCTCAGAATCCTGCTCGGAGAGCCCAGGGTTAGTAGTGCCAGTAAGCTTTTTTGTGACTTAGGGATAAACACCTTCCACGCCACCCTGAGAAAACTGATGTTTAAGTTTATATGTAGACTGCAGGGATCCGAGAATCAGCTTATTGTACAAATAACAAATCGTAGGTGTAGTTCTGTTAAGTACCAATCGTATATATATATGTAAACACTGTTATATGTGCCTTTTATAGAATGTGTAGACGCATTCTGAAAGTATATATATATCATTTTTTTTTATTTGCTGCTTTTATTTATTCATTAGATGCTTTTATACTGTATTTTGTTTGTTTTATGTACTGTATGTGATTGTATGTCTACTTGGACGTTAGAGTCTGCAATAAAGTTTGATTATGATTTACATCGCAATCAACTTGAAATACGTCACAGGAGTTTACGTAGCTTGGCACACCTAGACCCTGCCAAGGCCACACCCCCTTATGATTATGCAAATCTTATGGAATGTAGCCATGTTTCTGAGATGTGCATGCTCTGCCCAATCACAATTCAGAAGAAGGTACTTCTTTCTTGTGTTTCTAGCAAACGACAAGTAGTTAGATTGCGGGCCTGGTGCTCCATTTTTGACCGCAAAAAGGCTGAAATATAAAATAAATGGTCTGAAATCAAGGAGAAAGTGAAGAAGAAGATGGATGTGGATGGCAAAAACAGATGACTTGGTAGACTGGAGATTAGTGTTTGAAAAAGCTAGCCGCTGCAATGATACATAACATTTTAGAGTTGGGTGACTGATTACACCCAACATAAATATAATTTGATGAACTTATAACAAAATGTTTTCATACCTGCATACATACCTGCTCCAAGGCAGATTGCAGTTTGATGTCAAAAGTATGTAATATTTGGTTTGCAATATTTTAATTTAAATATGCTAGCACTATCAACAAGGATACAAAAGACTTTGACTCTTGTTTGATTACTCAACTTACTAATGTAACCCAGGTAAGCTTCTTGCAGTAGATGCCGTGTGTGACACAAAGGCGGGTCTTTTCTCCGGTGCTATTGTGTCGCACCCAGCAAGCACAAGACGTTAAACCAACGTTGAAAACTTGTTGAATGAGGTCCTGACAATGAGCAACTCAAATAATACGTTGAAACAGCATTCTTTTCGACGACGTTTAATCAATGTTGGGTTCTGACAGGGATTTGACCATTGAAATTTGGTCTTTTCAAAACCAATATTCTACAACACAAATTTAACATTGAAGCAGCATGCTTCTCGACGACTTTTATTCAATGTCAGGTTGTGACGTTGATTTGACAATTTAAATTTGGTCACTTCCCAACCAACAACGTGGATCTAATGTTGTACATTAATGTTGTCTCAATTTACAAATAAAACTATTTTGCAACGTTGTATCAAAGTAAAGGACATATGTATAATCAATGTTGTATCAATGTCTTGTGCCTGCTGCAACTTGCAACTGTCCGCCAAACTTGCCCAGCTGGTGCTAGAGTCACAGGAACACATTATGACACCAATAGGTGGCGAAATGATTGCCTACATAAATTAATAGACGCACTCATAAATATTAATATGAATGGTGAAAAAGCGAACTACGTGCCCTCCCTCAATCTTTTTTATATTGTTGAAATTAATGTTGGCAAAGCCCGAAAGACCACCTCTGTGGACCACCTCTGACCACGCTACAAAGTGCTTCAAATCTGATCTTTTTGCATCAGATTTGGGCCACATCAGGAGGTAGTCCGAATCTGAATTTGATCTTTTCAAATGTGACCTCAGTCTAAACCGAAATGTGTACTGAATGCGAAATTTACATCACCTTTGGGTGAGCCACGTCATTCGTGTTCGCAGTAAAAGGATGAATCCCGCAGCGGAAGTGCATACTTCTATCGCAACTCTGATTTCGGTGCGCAGTCTTTTTTTGGCGGGCAAATTTTCGATGCATCACTCGTCAGTAGTGCGAAAATAATAAGTTCTACGTAATATAAGAATATATATTTTGATTCTGAAGAAATAGCGATTGTTTTGAGAACGAAATTGACACTGTGGCGTATTTGCTTACATGTTAAGTATATTGCGTAATTTGATTTATTTTAGTGAGTTGAAAAATAAAGCTTTGATCCACGCAGGTGACCCTGTCTCCTCTACTTACCAGCCATAAAAACATTAGAACCCTCACAAATATATCGATCAATCAAAGTTTATTTAACCCTTAATCACAAATGGCTTCACAAACCACATCAAACCCTCTGATCCAACATTACACAATACATATCCATTCATACTTTATATTACTTTAGTTTATTTTCACGTAAAAAACACTAATTTTTAAGGTGTGGCGTACATATCTAAGGTGTTGACTTTTATTTTATTTTGTAATAGTAGCAACTTTGTTTTCACTTTATTGAACTGTGCATAAATGTGACGTCGAGGCCACATTGGGGCATGTCCATATTTATACTGAAATCTAATAAACGTATACACCCAGATTTAGGAAAAAATCTGATTTGGGCCACTTTGGTCTTCAGGTTAAACGTAGTCTTTGTGTCGCCACAGCCAGTAGAAATGTGCGTACGTGAAGCATGAAGTTGGTGTGAGGCAGTGCACATTTTAACGTCAAATTCACTCTTGATACATCTCATCTTTGCCATTAAAAAGGGCGTACAACAGGTTTTTGTGCTTAAGCAAGCTAAATATATGAGGCCCCTGGTGGCTCATGCCATCTTAAACATAAACTTGTGCGATCCTTGATAATGTGTGCTAAAAATTAACACGTGGAATCTGCAACGACTGCATGAACAGTGACTCAAAATTTGTTTGGAGCTTAACAGAGCAATAATTTACAAAACCCAAAACCAGTGAAGTTGGCACGTTGTGTAAATCGTAAATGGAAACAGAATACAATCATTTGCAAATCATTTTTAACCAAAAGTCAATAAAAAATACTGCAAAGACAAGATACCTAACGTTCGAACTGAGAAAAGTTGTATTTTTTGCAAATATTAGCTCATTTGGAATTTGATGCTTACAACATGTTTCAAAAAAATGTTCTGTGGTCTGATGAGTCCACATTTCAATTTGTTTTTGGAAACTGTGGATGTTGTGTCCTCCGGAACAAAGAGGAAAAGAACCATCCGGATTGTTATAGGCGCAAAGTTCAAAAGCCAGCATCTGTGATGGTATGGGGGTGTATTAGTGCCCAAGGCATGGGTAACATACACATCTGTGAAGGCACCATTAATGCTGAAAGGTCCATACAGGTTTTGGAGCAACATATGTTGCCATCCAAGCAACGTCTTTTTCATTGACACCCCTGCTTATTTCAGCAAGACAATGCCAAGCCATGTGTTACAACAGTGTGGCTTCATAGTAAAAGGGTGCGGGTACTAGACTGGCCTGACTGTGGTCCAGACATATCTCAAATTGAAAAAGTGTAGCGCACTATAAAGCCTAAAATATCGCAACGGAGACCCCAGACTGTTGAACAACTTAAGCTGTACATCAAGCAAGAATGGGAAAGAATTCCAGCTGAAAAGCTTGAAAAGTTGGTCCCCTCAGTTCCCAAACGTTTACCGAGTGTTGTTAAAAGGAAAGGTCATGCAACACAGTGGTAAAAATTCCCCTGTGCCAACTTTTTGCAATGTGTTGCTGCCATTAAATTCTAAGTTAATGATCATTTGCAAAAAAAAATAAAGTTTCTCAGTTCGAACATGAAATACTTTGTCTTTGCAGTATATTCAATTGAATATACGTTGAAAAGGATTTGCAAATCACTGCATTCTGTTTTTATTTACGAATTACACAACGTGCCAACTTCACTGGTTTTGGGTTTTGTACTCACCGGGCACTACAGTATGTACAACAGTAAACAACACACCTAAAAAAATTTTTTAACAAGTAATACTTGCTACTGCATGCCAATGAATGATATAGACTGCCCAATTACTGCATTAAAAGTGACTGAAAGCATCTTTGGAGAATAAATAAGAACAATCGTTCACTCAACGGGTGCTATATGCTACGGTAACACACAAACTCGAGTGATCCTTAATACTTCCTGCTAAAGATGAACATGTACAGTAAATCGGCCAATGACTGCAGGAACATTGACTGAAAGCTTGTTTGGCGCTTTAGAGGCGCTCTCTGTCCAACAGTAAATATACAAAAAATTGTGTAGAGTGTGATGCTTGGCAGGCTGTGCGTGCTAATAAGTGACATGTAGTCCAAAAATAGTGTAGAGCCAAAACTATTTTACTCATTTAAAAAAATATCTTTTACACATGAACGACAGTCTTCGCACGCTGTTGGAGCCAAATTGACTTTGCCTGAAGTCCAGTAATTAGGTATTATTCAGCTAAAGAACACAAATAGACTGACAGCATCTCTAATGTTTTATTAATGAGCTGAAATGATAAATAACTAAATGATAAATTGGTTGTACTTGTATAGCGCTTTTCTACCTTCAAGGTACTCAAAGCGCTTTGACACTACTTCCACATTTACCCATTCACACACGCATTCACACACTGATGGAGGGAGCTGCCATGCAAGGCGCTAACCAGCACCCATCAGGAGCAAGGGTGAAGTGTCTTGCTCAGGACACAACGGATGTGACGAGGTTGGTATTAGGTGGGGATTGAACCAAGGACCCTCGGGTTGCGCACAGCCACTCTTCCACTACGCCACGCCGTCCCCTCTTGCCATATATACTCAAAGGCCTACTCAAATGAGATTTTCTTATTCAAACGGGGATAGCAGGTCTGTTGCATGTGTCATACTTAATCATTTCGTGATATTGCCATATTTTTGCTGAAAGGATTTAGTAGAGAACATCCACGATAAAGTTCCCAACTTTTGGTCGCTAACAGAAATGCCTTGCCTCTACCGGAAGTAGCAGATGATGTGCGCGTGACATCACCGGTTGTGGAGCTCCTCACATCCTCCGGAAGTCGCAGACGATGACGTCACATGTGGATGGCTCCTCACATATTCACATTGTTTATAATGGGAGCCTCCAACAAAAACAGCTTATCGGACCGAGAAAACAAAAATTTCCCCATTAATTTGAGCGAGGATGAAAGATTTGTGTTTGAGGATATTGATAGCGACGGACTAGAAAAAAAAAAAAAAGTTAGAAAAAAAAACTTGATTGCATTGGGACGGATTCAGATGTTTTTAGACACATTTACTAGGATAATTCTGGGAAATCCCTTATTTTTCTATTGTGTTGCTAGTGTTTTAGTGAGTTTAACAGTACCTGATAGTCGGAGGGGTGTGTCCATGGGTGTCTTGACGCCAATGTCTCAGGGAAGTCGACGGCAGCTTTATGGACGGCACAAGCTCAGCTGATCTCCGGTAAGAAGCGACGTTTTACCACAATTTTCTCACCGAAAACTACTGGTTGCAATTCGGTCGGGATCCATGTTCGCTTGACCGCACTCTGATCCATAGTAAAGCTTCACCTCTGGGAATTTTAAACAAGGAATCACCGTGTGTTTGTGTGGCTAAAGGCTAAAGCTTCCCAACTCCATCTTTCTACTTTGACTTCTCCAACATTAATTGAACAAATTGCAAAAGATTCAGCAACACAGATGTCCAAAATACTGTGTCATTATGCCGTTAAAGCGGACGACTTTTAGCTGTGTGTGTGCAGCGCAAATATTTCCTAGCAGTCCGTGACGTCACGGGTTCACGTCATCATTACGCAACGTTTTCAAGAAAAAACTCTCGGGAAACTTAAAATTGCAATTTAGTAAACTAAAAAGGCCGTATTGGCATGTGTTGCAATGTTAATATTTCATCATTGATATATAAACTATCAGACGGCCTGGTGGGTAGTAGTGGGTTTCAGTAGGCCTTTAATTTCTACCTGCAACAACATGAATAACAACATGCTTCAGCTAGAAACAACATGGAGGCACCTGTCAGGTAGCTTGACGGGCATAACATAGATTAGGAGCGCTTCAGTTCCTGTGACAGCTTGGATGCGCAATGACCTGCATGTGTGTGTGTGTGTGTGTGTGTGTGTGTTTGTGTGTGCGGTCATTTTTCTATCAGCTTCTATTTACTGTCAGTCCTCTTGACATATTTCTACGCTGCTGCCCGGGGGTCATAAATAGTTTCCCAACAGACGGGACTTTACTTTGCGTCTGACTTGCCACTTGTCTCTCACAAACACACAAACTAAAACACACATCCTGCCTGTTTTCTGTCAAGCGAAACAACACTTTAGCTTGTGCCGTTTCCTTCAAAGTGCAAAAGAAACAATGATAACTAGGAAAAGCAATTTTGGTAGCCAGATAGTGTCAGGTAACACAAAGCACGATTTTGTTTAAACTTGCAAAATTAGCTAAATAAGCTAACATGGTAATGTTAGCATCAAGCATGCGTCATGTACCAAAATATATGACTCTGGAGGTGTATGTATACCTGCAAAATTTGCCAAAATAGTTGGTACGCTAATTTCAGCATGCTTACATGCTAAGAGTGGCATGCTAACGGTTAATGGTATCACGCATGTCATTAATGAGCTAAACATTTGGAAGGTGGAATGGCTTGGATAGGATGGAATAAGAATTAAAATACTTTCCAGCATTCACACAATAAATGGCCATAAATCAGATTATAAAACACAGTGTTTTATCATTACCAGTCATAATCATGTAGGCGTTGTCAAAATGCGCGCCAAAATCTTAAGATCAGACTATTAAGCACCAACTTTGCAGTTGGAACCATGCTTGGAATTTACAGCTGTGTAGAAGCAGCATCCTTTTCTTAGTGCTTCACTCCACAAGTAGTTGAGGTGATGAACCTGCTCCTTCTCTTCCTCCTTCTGTGCATGCTGCATTCCTGCTGACTGCGACTTTTAATCTTTCATACGTTCCAGTTTGGGACAGCGGTGGCGGGATGAACGGAAAGCTAAAGGTTAGCGGGCTGCTCACACGCAATATTTGGATGGTGTCATTGTAAACATTTGAAAGACAAGAAGGAGCCTCAGAGCTGACAATTATCCATAAACAAATCAAAGTAACTGCAGTCAAACAATATCGGCGCTACATTTAAACTATACTGTTGATTTACCTCCCTGTCCTCACCTATGGTCATGAGCTTTTTGGTTATGACAGAAAGGACAAGATCCCAGTTACATTGGGGCAAAAAAGGTATTTTTAGAGGAAGAAGAATACTGAGTTGCATCCTAAGAACACCACACCTACTGTAAAGCATGGGGATGGAAACATCATGCTTTGGGGCTGTTTTTTCTGCTAAGGGGACAGGACAATTGATCCGTGTTAAAGGGGAACATTATCACCAGACCTATGTAAGCGTCAATAATTACCTTGATGTTGCAGAAAAAAGACCATGTATTTTTTTAACCGATTTTCGAACTCTAAATGGGTGAATTTTGGCGAATTAAAAGCCTTTCTGTTTATCGGTCTGTGGCGATGACGTCAGAACGTGACGTCACCGAGGTAATACACCCGCCATTTTCATTTTCACATTACAAACACCGGGTCTCAGCTCTGTTATTTTCCATCTTTTCAACTATTTTTTGGAACCTTGGAGACATCGTGCCTCGTCGGTGTGTTGTCGGAGCGTGTAACAACACTAACAGGGAGGGATTCAAGTTGCACCACTGGCAAGAAATTTGCCGCCAGACCCCCATTGAATTTGCCAGAGTGTCTGCACATTTTACCGGCGATGCTAAGTCAGACATGGCACAGAGATGTATGGATAACCTGCAGATGCATTTGCAACGATTAAGTCAACGAAATCACAAAGGTGAGTTTTGTTGATGTTGTTGACTTATGTGCTAATCAGACATATTTGTTCGCAGCATTACTGCCAGCTAATCGATGCTAACATACTACGCTAATCGATGCTAACATGCTATTTACGCTAGCTGTATGTACATTTGAAACTAGATACCCGCATTTAATACGAAACAGACACTTACCAATCGACGGATTTAAGTTGCTCCAGTGTCACAAGATGTGAAAGTCCTGATCGTTTGGTCTGCACATTTTACCGGCGATGCTAATAAGGCAGCCATGCTATGGGCCACTTCATTAGGTACACCCATGCTATGGCCGAATAGCGTCAATAGCTATTCGCTCAATAGCTTCAGTTTCTTCTTCAATTTCGTTTTCGCTATCTGCCTCCATACTCCGACCATCTGTTTCAATACATGCGTAATCTGTTGAATCGCTTAAGCCGCTGAAATCCAAGTCTGAATTCGAGCTAATGTCGCTATATCTTGCTGTGGTAACCACCATGTTGTTAGTATTGGCAGCCCTGTATGATGTCACAGGGAAATGGACAGTCGCATCGCAAATAGCGAAAATCAAGAACTTTAAACCTTTTTTTTAGGTATATTCCGGGAGGTGTAAAATTTTGAAAAATACTTCAAAAAATAAAACAAGCCACTGGGAACCGATTTTTATTGTTTTTAACCCTTTTGAAATTGTGATAATGTTCCCCTCTAAGGAAATAATGAATGGGGCCATGTATCGTGAGATTTTGAGCCAAAACCTCCTTCTATCAGTGAGCGCTTTGAATGGTTGACCAAATACTTATATTCCACCATAATTTACAAATAAATTCTTTAAAATTCCTACAATGTGAATTCCTGGATTTTTTTTGCCACATTCTGTCTCTCACAGTTGAAGTGTACCTATGATGAAAATTACAGGCGTCTGTCATCATTTTAATTGGGAGAACTTGCACAGTCGGTGGCTGACTAAATACTTTTTGACCCACTGTACAAGCCGCCGAAATGAGTTTCCTCCGTCGGGTGGAAGGACCCTTAGAAATGGAATGGAAAGCGTTGTAAGGAACTCAGAGTAAAGCCGCTGCCCTTTCACATCGAGAGAAGTTAGATAAAATGGTTCAGGCATGTGGTCAGAATGGCCCGCGAAGAGCATGTCCGACCAGTAGGAGGCCACGGGGAAGACATAGGACACATTGGCCTGGGGACACCTTGGGATCCCCAGGAAGAGTTGAATGGGAGAAGCTGGGGAGAGGGATGGGTAGGCTTTTCTGCTTAGGCTGCTGCCCCCGTGAACCGACTTCAGATAAGCGTAAGATGATGGATGGATGGAATTTGGAAAACAAAACAAAAACATTTTCATTTTATCATACAAAAAACTAAATAAAATATAAAGCATTTTTATTTTTTATTTTGGAAGAACAATAACTATATCCAAGAAAACAGTTAGAATATAATTTTATATATCATTTAACACAATTTAGTATTCCAAGTAAACAGAAACGGAAAAACAGGCCAAAACGGGTGTTATTAATATCTGACACGCAAAGTTTTTATTTTTAAAGTAAAGGCGGGGATAATTACGGTACTTATGTGCTTGTGACTCTGGCTAATAGGTCTTTGGAGCCCTTCACAGGAATTATTTTAGACAACAAAAAGATTGTGCAGATGATGTTTCTCATTGTGTCATGTCTAAAACCATTTTTGTGTAATGAGGCAATTATACAGTAATGTTCATTCGGTATTAGAATGTTTGTGTTTTCCTGTTTTCTGTGCTTTTTCCTGTACAGCGCTCTTATTTTGGTTTGTTTCCTTTCACTGAACCTCTGCCCTGAGCATTACCTTTCTCCTCCAGGCCACATCAACCCTTTACTAATAACCTCCCATCTCCCCGGATTGTAAATAACCTAATGTAAATAATCAAATGTATTTCTAATGTATATACTTGTTCTTATGCTATCTGAACTCACTAAGTTCTCTGCTCGCTGTAAATATCCTACCAAGTCAGATCTACACTGTTTCAATGTCCATTTCTCTGTTGATGCAATTGTTGATGACTGAAGTACTGATATCAACCAAAGCGCCTCATCCCACCCCCCAGATTGTAAATAATGTAAATAATTCAATGTATATACTATGATGATTAACTTGTGTGATGACTGTATTATGCTGATAGTATATATTTGTACCATGAATTAACCCCGGCTTAAACAAGTTGAAAAACTTATTTGGGTGTTACCATTTAGTGGTCAATTGTACGGAATATGTACTGAACTGTGCAATCTACTAATAAAAGTTTCAATCAATCAATCAATCAATCAATCAATCAATCTCACCTGTCTCTGATTGGCACTCTAGACAAACCTGTTACCTGTAGCCAATCAAGCTTCTTTATAAGCCAACCTGCCCTGCACACAGAGCTGGATCATTCTACTTATTAGTCAGCTTCCTGTGCACCTCCCTGTTGTCATTAAATATACTTCTATCTGCACGCCGTCTGCTATCTCTGCATCCTTGGAGTCACGGCGCAAAAACGCTCATCAAACCCCGACAGAAATGATCCAGCAAGTAAGTGACCCTGTGGAGATTTCTATTGCGCAGCGGCTTGACAAAAAGCTTGCCCTAATGGCCACATTGAAGCGTTCTCCAGCTTCTCCTCAGGCTCTCTCCCACCCATCCCTGTCGTCTGTTGGCCTCTCTGGGGACGTCTGGGATCCGTCGCTTGAGGGGGGGCTATGAGTAGCTGTGCAGCTGGATAGACACAGCTTCTTCCTGCTCCATTGGGGTCTTCCACGACGCCGCTACCATGCCTCCCTGCATGGATGACCACATCTTCAAAGTCTCTACCAGCACGCTTTCTTGCTCCAGTGAGTTTGTCCGCGATGCAGACACAGTTCTGTCCTGTCCTGGTGACGCCACTACCTGTCTCTCTCACAGCGGCGTCATCATCTGAGCTTTCTCATCTGCTGCAGAAGCGCCAGTCTGGCGCTCGCCAACCTCGCCTGGTGTAGAAGCGCCTGTTAGGCGCTCGCCGTACTCGCCGGCTGCAGAAGGGCCTGTCTGGTGTTGATCTTCCTCTTCGGCCTCAACAGTGGCCAGTTAATGGACGTCCTCTGTGCCAACAGCAGCAGGGCACTGGACCTGGGCGTGGACTACTGCTGCTGCCGGGGCGTTCATCTTGCATTTTTCGTTCACCTTTTCGGCAGCTGGGGCGGGGTTCCACCCTCCGCTAACCCCTGGCGTCTTCCCGCTGGCTGCGGGGGCACATGGTCTGGACTGTTGGCCGGCTATTTGAGGCGGGGGCGCAGTGTAGCAACACTGCACGATTCCTCTCTCTAGCCTCCCTTGATTTTGGACTTTCTGTTGAACTTAAAACATATCGTATCTGTTGTAAGAAGGGGGGCTACTGTCAGGCCTGCTACAGGCAGTTTGGTCATGTTTGTTTTCTTGCGTTCTGTGCTTCTTTCCTTTGAGTTCACCAGTGTCCTGAGCTCGGCCTCCCTCACCTGTTTCTGATTGGCACGCTAGACACACCGGTTGCCAATCAGGCTTCTTTATAAGCCAACCAGCCCTGCACACAGAGCTGGATCATTCTATTTGTTAGTCGTCTTACTGTGCACCACTCTGTCAATAAATATACTTTTACCTGCAAGCTGTCTGCTATCTCTGTATCCTGGGAGTCCCATTGCAAGCAATGCTCACCAAACCCCAACACTTACTACAACTCAAAATTTGATTTGGATTCTTGAAGTGATGCTTTGATTGAGAATAGATTCTCTATTCAACACAGTTCTCAATTATCGCATTATATTTGTTAAAAAAAATTATACCATTTTTAAATTATTGAGGGCAGCCAATGTGGTCCTCAATGCAAACGAGTTTGACACCCCTGCCTTATATGATGTTTTGCTCATTTTACACCTCACATACCGAGCAGAGAGTATAGCGCTCATTGTCAAAATGTTGTAATGTTTTAATTCATAACAACTAATAATAGTAATTATAATTTCAGAAAAAAAACACCACCAAAAGCTTCCTTATTGTCCACTGCCTGCTCTGTTCATTCACAAGTTGCAGACAATCTCATTGTATGTTTTACACTTGAAAGGTGTTATCCATCTTACACATTTATGTCCCGACACATTGAAGAGTCAAGAGCATTTGTGAACTGTTGGGAGCAATGTGTAGTCGTTCTTCATCTACCGCGGTTAATGGGACATGACTGCAATACAATAACTTCCGTTAAGTAGGATAATTAATGATAAATATATTTTCAGATCGCTGGCTATCACACAGACAGTTAGTTAGCGCGCACATCGCTAGTAAGCACATCTTGTGTATGCTCTTCCAGAATCTCAAGTCTCAACGTGGTGTCGAGACTCACCTATTATCCGTTGAAAGGGCAATCAGGTTTTTTGCGGCAGTTGCAGTCTCTTTGTCTAGGGGCAGACGGCCCTTTTACAATGGCTTTATTGTGATTTGAAATAATTTGTTATATATTATTCATACAGCTGTAGCTCAATTTAATGCTGTTCTTGTTGAATACTTTTCTTAGGGTGTTGCCTTTGGGGAAGTGTTTGTCTATCAGAGTGAGGAACTTGTGGCCAATATTAGTTGAGATGTTTTTGCGGTATGGGGGGTTGTACCAGATTATGTTGTTTCGTTCTCTGCTCTTTTTTGGTTGGTTTCCTGGCGTGGGTTCGTAGGTGAGGGTGAAGTTGTATCCGCTTTCATCAAGTGCTTTCTGGTACGGGGGGGTTGCTTAGTCGAATTCAGCTTTGCTAGATGACAGCATCGATAGCCTTTTATTTATTCCGGTAGGTATGCTTTTCGTGGTGGTGGGTGGGTGGTTGCTGTCATGGTGCACGTATTGGAGTGTTGTGTTGGGTTTCTTGAATGGTTGGTAGCTGTTATTTCTCAGGTTGAAAGTGACGTCGAGGAAGTTGACGGTTTGCTTGTTGGCTTCAATCGTGATCCGTAGGCCGTTCTCTTTGAAGATTTGGCATATGCGCTTATTGGTATTCTCGCTGCTCCTTGGCAAGGCGCTGCACACTGCCAGTCCGTCGTCAGTTTGTGCCCTATATAAACCATGGTATGTGAATGCTTCCATTAAAATCTCCTGATGATTGAGGGAACCCCTCATGAAACAGTTCTGTAGAGATGAAATAGTCTTGTGATT
Source organism: Nerophis ophidion (assembly GCF_033978795.1). Taxonomy (NCBI): domain Eukaryota; kingdom Metazoa; phylum Chordata; class Actinopteri; order Syngnathiformes; family Syngnathidae; genus Nerophis; species Nerophis ophidion. Next base: position 10,474,667 of record NC_084620.1, read on the forward strand.
TTTTTCCTACACATACATGTATTGCGCTCTACCACGGTATTGAGCACTATTCTCTGGATAATCTAATTAAAACATATATATATTGTGTGTCTGTTGTTCATGTATATATTTTTTTATAAAATATGGTTAAAATATGTCAGTTTGTGTAAAAGTACATGTTGAGCACATTCAAAAATACAAGGTCAAGGTTTTCTTAATTGGTAAAGGAAGGCAAAATTATTTTATAGCGTCAAGGCCAAACAAGACATCAAACACAAATACATAGGACATCAAATTAATAGCGTGATTATAATGATAACCAGTAGATTTTGGTCACAATAACCCCAACATAACATGTTAATTTTGCTACATCCGTACCATACAAACCTAGACAGTAGCTTGCTTTGACAAAACAAACTTGTCGGGCCTGAATAAAGTGTGCCCTCTGTTGGTGGTATCTGTGAGAACCACTTTTCCCCATAAAAGACACCGCCATGACTTCCAATTAGAGCTGAGAGCTAATGAAATGGATTTATTCAGCAAACTATATGCACTCTGTCAGGTGCACTCCCTCGCCTTTGCAATTTTTGTCCCCTAAATTATTAACTCCCAGTGAGTCAGAGGAGTGTGTGAACAGGAAGTTCAGTATGGCTGCCGGCTCCTCCTGCGTGCCTCCTTTGGTGGATGGGGGCGCTCCTCCATGTCTTGTTCGAGTGGGACAGGGTGACGCATCATCATGCAGCACTCGTATGAATATTTTAGCAGGAAACATTAGTGACGCTGTGAATTTTTTTTTCTCTTTCATCATTCTGCACCTTGCTATCATTAGTGCAATTATTGCAAAAACATGTACATGTATTTCGGTCGGTGTGTAACCTCCAGAGAATCAGTGTCCACTGCAGTGGGTTGTAATACAGGAATATTTTTTTCCTGACAAAAAACAAATGTCTATTGCAGAGGACATTTAGACATACATTTGTATTTTGCATAACAGGGCTATTTTTCCCAGGCTAAAAACAAACTTACATTGCAGTGGACGTTTGTTTTTAGTCAGGGAAAAATATTGCTGTAATGCAACTCCAAAATGTCCAATGCAGTGGACGCTGGTTCTCAGAAGGGTACACACTATACACCGTACATGTACAGTTTTGTATAAAACGGCTATATTTTCCTGACCAAAAACAAATGTCTACCGCAGAGGAAATTTGTATTTTGCATATTAGGACTAATCTTTCCACACGAAAAGTAAATGTCCATTGCAGTGGACGTTTGTATTTTGCAAAACAGGGCTATTTTTCTGTTGGACCTCTGTGTTTTGCCTAACACGGCTATAGTTCCTCGACCAAAAACAAATGTCCGCTGCACTTTTTTGGGAAATTTTGCCTATCGTTCACAATCATTATGAAAGACATGACGACGGATGTATTTTCTTTTTAATGCATCCTAACTCGTAAATAATCGTAAATTGAAGTCTGCTTATGACAGAGCCAATGGGAGGTCCTCTATTCCACCCATCAAACATAATAAATAACCATCCAAAAAACAACATTACTTTATTAACATAAAGTATTAGTGATTTTGTTATTATAAGCGCTAATGTTAACCCCACCCCTTTCTTTGCGAGGATTATGAGTTCATTTAAACCGAACTATAACAAGATTCGATCAGTCGGCATCCTAATGACAGCAGACATTGTACAGTAAGTGATGTTTTTTAATGTTTGTTGGCTCTCATTAAGTCTGCTGTGAGTAATAATCAGTGATGAAGTTGAAAAAAGAAAACAATGTGATGCGTTTTTTAAATTAATGTGCTACGTATGAATAAAATTGTTTGGATGTTTTTTAAGGGTTTTATAGGCAGAAAAGAACAACTTCTATAGGCTCCATTGTAAGAGGACTTTTGATTGCATTTATTTACTAGTTTGAATGCATATAAAAAAGAATTATATATGTGTTCTTGTCTTACATAAGGTTAGCAAATGATAGGTAAAAATCTAAAAAAAAAAAAATGCAGTTCCCCTTTGACAAGGCTAAATTTGCCCAACCAAAAGCAAACGTCTGCTGCAGTAGACATTTTTTTCCCCAGACCAAAGACTAATGTCCACTGCGGTGGATGCTGGTTCTCAGGAGGGTTAAGAAGGTGCTCTTGCAAAAAAAAAAAAAAAAAATAAATAACGTTAGTGATAAATCTAACTATACATCCATCCATCCATTTCCTACCGCTTATCTCAGCTACAATCGGGCGGAAGGTGGTGTATACCCTGGACAAGTGGCCACCTCATCGCAGGGCCAACACAGATAGACAGACAACATTCACACTCACATTCACACACTAGGGCCAATCAGCCTATCCCCAGGTGCATGTCTTTGGAAGTGGGAGGAAGCCGGAGTACCCGGAGGGAACCCACGCATTCACGGGGAGAACATGCAAACTCCACACAGAAAGATCCCGAGCCCGTAATTGAAACCAGGACTACTCAAGACCTTTGTATTGTGAGGCAGACGCACTAACCCCTCAGCCACCGTGAAGCCTCTAACTATACAGTACACTGCATTGTATACAGTACACTGGAGGAGAAGTGCGTCGTCAGACTCAAATAATGTAGTATTGCAGGTTTGCAACTCACTCAAATTAATTTTGTTGTGTTTCTGTCACCTCCTGCACCGTGTCTGTGCTATTATTTTTCTGTCAAACGCACTACATGTCACTAGCAGTAACTTCAGAGGGAAACATAAAGTTTCACTTATTGGTCAGAAAATTACTTCTTTATTTACAACAAAAAATGTACCAATTAATTTATCCATGCAGCAGCCTGTTGTACTACATTTTTTGCAGACCTAAACCTTTTCATGATTATCCTCTCGACAAAAATGATTTGCCAAAATTACGAGTGCCTCAGTTTTTTTAGGATATGAGCTGCCGCTCGACTAATTGTTATGCTTTGGATTACGTGCCAAAATTGCCAAACGGGGCCAAATAAAGTTGCGTGTGAAAGCCCTTTTACGAAAAGGACTCACACGTAGCATAGTACGAAGGTAGCATCTGTGTAGCTTTCCCCTTTCCGTTCAACGACATCTTCACCAACAAATGTCTTCGATAAATGTAGAAGTGACATAATTGTATTTTATATGCATTGTTTTAATCATGTAAAAGAAAATGTGTTTACTGTTCATATTTTTGGGTGCCTGGAACCGATTGATTGGATTTTTTTGCATATCTTATCTAAAAAATGTCTTAAGTTACGAAGAGAAACTGAGGCGTATTGTGAACAGCAGAACAATTCAATGTTCTTCCAACAGATGGCAGAACATACGTCACACTACACCACGTTTGGTGGTGTAGTGTGACATGTTTGCATGTAAAAAAAGATGTGCCTTGACTCAATAAAGGTTAGAAAACATTGCTTCAGGGTAGAAACAAGCAAGTGAATAAAATTTGAGTAAGATTGTAAATAAAAAAATGTACAACAAAAACGATTTACATGGGCTCGCGGCCATAAGTCAGGACTATTCAACTAGCTCGGGGGTCGCATGTGGCTCTTTAGAGCCGCCCTAGTGGCTCCCAGGAGCATTTATTTTTAAAAAGATTGAAATTGGAAAAAGATGGGGGGGAAATATTTTTTTATATTTTGTTTGTATGTTTTCTGTTTGAGGACAAACATGACACGAACCTTCCCAGTTGTTAGAAAGCCCACTGTTTAATGTCTGTGTGTATGCGTCACTGATGAGAGTATTTGGTGAACATCGTTTTGTCCTACAAATTTTGGCAGTTCTTGAACTCACCATAGTGTGGACTGTGACACAACAGTTTATTTACCTGTAAAATCTTCCACTCCTTCTTTGTCTCATTTTGTCCACCAAAAGTTTCATGCTGTGTGTCAATGCACAAAGGTGCGCTTTGTTGATGTTATTGACTTGTTGGAGTGCTAATCAGGCGTATTTGGTCAATGCATGACTGAAAGCTAATCAATGCTAACATGTTATTTAGGGTTGCCATATGTACACATTGCATCATTATGCCTCATTTGTAGATATATTTGACCTCATTTAATGTTCTTTACTTTTATCCTCTTTGTATATAATTTAGTTTTGCATGTCTCATGACAAATTATCTGTATCAATCAATCAATCAATCAATGTTTACTTATATAGCCCTAAATCACTAGTGTCTCAAAGGGCTGCACAAACCACTACGACATCCTCGGTAGGCCCACATAAGGGCAAGTAAAACTCACACCCAGTGGGACACCGGTGACAATAATGACCCAGTGGGACGTCGGTGACAATGATGACTATGAGAACCTTGGAGAGGAGGAAAGCAATGGATGTCGAGCGGGTCTAACATGATACTGTGAAAGTTCAACATGATACTGTGAAAGTTCAATCCATAATGGATCCAACACAGTCGCGAGAGTCCAGTCCAAAGCGGATCCAACACAGCAGCGAGAGTCCCGTTCACAGCGGAGCCAGCAGGAAACCATCCCAAGCGGAGGCGGATCAGCAGCGCAGAGATGTCCCCAGCCGATACACAGGCAAGCAGTACATGGCCACCGGATCGGACCGGACCGTATGTAATATTGGCTGCATTTCAGATAGTTGTTTGTGTGCCATGTTGTTCCAGACCACAGCAAACATTACCTAGCTTGCCAAATATTGTAATAAATCTATTAAAAGAAGACAGCCTACCGTTTCCTTTAACTTGGACACACACATCTATACCTTTGGCCATTAAAAGCAAGTAATTTCCCGGAGTTATCTTACCTTCTGAGTAGCCTCTGATTTAATAATGTTTTGCAACGTTGTAAAAATGTGTAGAATGAATATTAAATTTCAACATTTCTGTCAACAAAGATTTGTTTCAGCCTGCGACACACATTCATTTTGATAGTGGACTATTTGCTTATAAATGTCTAAACAACCTCGCGCCAACATATCTCTCCGACCTCCTTCAGCCTTACTGCCCCACTCGATCCCTAAGATCAGCCAATCAGCTGCTACTGACGGTCCCTGACACAAGGCTGAAGCTTAGATGTGACAGAGCTTTCACCGCTGCTGCTCCCAAGCTCTGGAACGACCTACCTCTGAGTGTTAGACAAGCCTCCTCTCTTCCTGTTTTTAAATCTCTCTTAAAAACATACTTTTATTGCATGGCTTTTAACACTGAGTAATATCCATCCTGCAATGGCGCCCCATTATACACCTGCTGCTTTTAATGTTTTTATGTTTTATTTATTTATTTTTTATCATGTTCTGTTTGTGCTGTGTTGTTTGCTCGGTCCTCGTATTACCTTTTAACTTGCCCATTGTACAACACTTTGGCTACCCTTGTGGTAAATTTTAAATGTGCTTTATAAATGAATTTGATTTGATTTGATGTGATTATTATAGCTAATTCTGACACTTACGTCATGTGTTGCCTTCATTATTAGACTTATATACGGCTTTTCATTTTTTGCCACTCCAGAGAGATTGTATTTGTATTTGTGGTCCAATATGGCTCAACGTTTGAACTGGCTGAATGACACCAGACCGGCCCACAAGTTCAGTTCAAAAATTTGGAAGAGATTAGTATTTTCACAGCAGAACCCTAAAACACTAAAGAATTATTTTTTTCCCTTCCAAAAATCATAACTTTGACCAGATATAAAACAAAAATGGAAATGTCCACTGTGGCTGACATTAGTTCTCAGGTGTATAAAAGCAAGAATAATAGAGAGGGGAGAAGTCTTATTTTTGTTGAAATGTGGCGCCCAAAACAAATGAGGTGAACAGTCGTGCTTGACTGTAAGTCGTTGAGGGAACGTTGATGATATATCTATGAAATATTTAATAGCATGTGTTTGAAACAAGACAAGTAGGGGGCGCAACACAAATTCTTATAACAACTGACATTTGAATTTGCAGCATGAGCCAGTCTTGACCTGTGTGTGTTTTTCTCACAAAGAGCTTCTATTGGATAACAAAAAGTCATGTTTTTAATATTGTCCTCATCAAAAAGCATGCATGCAAGCTGTTGGTCCTTTTTTTGTGTAGAGGATTTCCGGCACATGCGTCATCAGCTTGACCTTCTGGGCACCTTTTCTGAGCCCTGAATAAAAAAATCATGTTGGACACCAAACAGTCGCTGGATTTACAAAGTTGTTGCCACGGAAACATAGCGGTGGCGGCGGCGGCGGGCTTGATGCCAGCTCGTTAACACAATGGAATGGCAGACATGTGTTGGACAGAGCACAGTGGGATTGTGGGTATGTTTCTCCCCCATGTGCTGCTGCCAAGACGCTGATGGCTTCAAGATGCCACGGTGAAAAACGACACTGCGTTGAGGCGGCAACGTCTCGCTCTAGGAGTAATCTCAGGGTCGTTACGTGACGTTCTTGATGTTCGGCCACTAAATAGGAAGACGTAGATTCAGATAAGATTAAACTTGCACGTTTGGGATTGTTGACCAGCTCTAACAAAGCAGAAGAGGTATCACTCTAATACACTTTCTCCTGGTGCTTAAAGGCCTACTGAAACCCACTACTACCGACCACACAGTCTTATAGTTTATATATCAATGATGAAATATTAACATTGCAACACATGCATAGGGCCGGTTTACTTTACTAAATTACAATTTTAAATTTCCCGAGGAGTTTCTTGTTGAAAACGTTGCAGAATGATGATGCGTGCGCGTGACGTCCTGAGTTGCAGGGGACATATTAGCGCAGCACCTTTTGCGGCTAAAAGTCGTCTCTTTTCATCGCGCAATCAAACAGTATTCTGGACATCTGTGTTGCTGAATCTTTTGCAATTTGTTCAATTAATAATGGAGAAGTCAAAGTAGAAAGACGGAGGTGGGAAGCTTTAGCCTTTAGCCACACAAACACATGGTGTTTCCTTGTTTAAAATTCCAGGAGGTGAAGCTTTACTATGGATCAGAGCGGTCAAGCCAACATGGTTCCCGACCACTTGTCAACCGGCAGGTTTCGGTAAGAAAATTGTGGTAAAAAGTCCCCTCTTACCGGAGATCAGCTGAGCTTGCGCCGTCCATGCAGCTGTCGTCGACTTCCCTCAGAGACTAGCGTCAACACACCCGTGGACACACCCCTCCGACTATCAGGTACTATTTAATCTCAATAAAACACTAGCAACACAATAGAAATATAAGGGATTTCCTAGAATTATCCTAGTAAATGTGTGTAAAAACATCTGAATCTGTCCCAATGCAATCGCCTTTTTTTTTTTCTTACTTTATTCATTTTATTTTTATTTTCTTCTAGTTCTTCGCTATCAATATTATCATCCACAAATCTTTCATCCTCGCTCAAATTAATGGGGGAATTGTCATTTTCTCGGTCCGAATAACTCTTGCTGCTGGAGGCTCCCATTATAAACAATGTGAGGACGTGAGGAGCCCTCACCCTTGTGACGTCATCGTCTGCGACTTCCGGTAAAGGCAAGGCTTTTTTTATTAGCGACCAAAAGTTACAAACTTTATCGTCGATGTTCTCTACTAAATCCTTTCAGCAAAAATATGGCAATTTCGCCAAATGATCAAGTATGACACATAGAATGGACCTGCTATCCCCGTTTAAATAAAAAAATCTCATTTCAGTAGGCCTTTAACATTTTGTATTACCAGGGAGCCTAATAGTGCAAAATGTTATCATAGTGGTTAAAAAAGTTTTTTCAGGTGGCTAAGCTTTAAACAAGAATGTATTTCAATACTTATTAAACTATGGAATAACTTTACTATAACACATCCTATCTTTGCCTATTAAAACATAATATATGGTAATCATAGGCAGTAAACTAAACTACAGTAATACCTCGGTTTTGTACACCCCCACTTTTCGTTTATTCAAATTTTGCCCTGGGTTTGTATGTCAGGGGTAAAAGTCATGTTAAATGTTTATTTATCCATGTAAATTTTCATTCATATACAGTAATCCGTGCCTCAATTAATTGACAAAGTCAGTATCAAATTTAACTAAGGTTCTGTTGTACGTTGACATGTTTGGGAGTGTTTGCAATTCCAAAGATGCGGAGGACTTCAGGCAGCGTGCAGGTAAGATGAATCTTTACATCAATACACAAAAATAACAACTTGGGGACTAGCTTAGCGTAGCATGAAAATTAACAGAGTGAAAACGTAGTTAGTGTGAAACATGCTACACCAACAAAAGGACCAGGGAGGAATACCAGGTGACACTCGGATTTAAAGCTCTCTACTTAGCGAGGCAGAGGCAGGTGGGTCTCCTGACCGCTAATCAGAAGCAGGTGTTTACAATCAGGGCTCCTAGCAACCAAACATAACCAAGGAGCTATGAAAACAGACACTAAATCACAACCATAGAACTAAACCACAAACCTAAGGAATCAATACAACAAAACAAGAGAGTACATGGCCACTAGTGACTGGCCATGACAGGTTTTATGTATACCAGTACTAATAAAGTAAAATTAGTGTAGTATCCATCCATCCATCCATACATCCATTCATTTTCTACCGCTTGTCCCTTTCGGGGTACTAAGGAATTATCCATTCATTTTTCTTTAATGCGCCTGGTGGCGCATTATCATACGCACAAACCGCTTGCAAGCAGAAACAGTGTGGAGACAAAATAGGGACACTGGACGTATTTTGGCCTTAAACCTGACGATGAAGGTGGCGTTGCAAACAGTGATGCGCCACTCTGCAAGCGGTGCTGTAAAACATAGCTGGCTAGTGGCTAAAGTATGTCCAAAGTGTTTTAGCTACTTCTAAACCACTAATCCTTGCCCCCGTACCGACAAAAAAAATATGATTCTTACAAATGTCATCCCTGCAGGATTAGAAATAGTTAAACATGCTACACTACACACCGTAGAAGGAATACAATAGCTAACTGCTAACAGCAAGCTAGTGCTCCTGAATATATAGTAAAATAATGGGTAGGTCTAATGTCAATTGTTAAGATACCAAGTTCAAGAGCTGTATCTAGTTGATACTACAATGATTTGATTAATATTTTTTGTTATCACAAAATATTTTGCCTTTTTCTCAGGAAAAAAATCCCTGGACAGAGGAGGACTTTCATTATGACCTGTATTTGATCAATACCCAAATTTGTTGTGTGACCTAAAACTTGTGTACAGTATCCAAACAACAGAAGAATAAGAGCTCTTTACATTTTTACGACGTATTCCCTTTTGGGGTTACGGGGGGCGCTGGTACCTGTCTCAGCTACAATCGGGCGGAAGGCGGTGTTCACCCTGGACAAGTCGCCCCCCCCATCGCAGGGCCAACACAGATAGCAAAACAACTAAACATAAACTATAATTTAAATTATTTGGATTTTGCCCTCAAAGCCCTCCTGTTATTGTCAATAACAACAAAAACATACCCCAAAAAATAACGGTTTTGTAATCATAAAAAAATATACTGATACTTTACTTTGTATCGTCCCCTTCTCTGTTTATATTCAAGCGCTCTAGCTTAACCGTTAGCATGGTTTTTTTTTACCCTCGAACAGTGTGTAATGAACCATGTTTAGCTGGTCCTTGTCCTCCAATGATTATGCTACTTGTAAGAAACATACTTTATTTTCCGCCACGGAGGCCAGGATTAGTGACTTAGAAGCGGCTTCGCACTGTGGAGGGATGTTAGCCCCCAGCAAGGACGCTGTCAAATTTACTGGACACAGTTATAAAGTGTCAACATGAACTATCACAATATGACAACAGTATTAAAGCTGTGTTGTTGGTCAGATGTCGATATTATTATTCTATTCTCTATAGCGCAACCCTACAGTAATAATGGACTGATAATGGATTACATTTATATAGCACTTTTCTATACACTAAAAGCACTTCATTGAGAAGGGAGAACACATCATTCATTCACACGTTTTGTTGGTAAGCTACATTTGTAGCCACAGCTGCCCTGGGACACACTAATGGAAACGGCGCTGCAAATTTTCCCCGGCAACATTCATTCACTTTCATACACCAGTGTAAAGGGTACTGGGAACAATATAAAATGTCTTGCCCAAGGACAAGTTGCTGGCACAGCCACTCGACCACACCGCCCCCTGTGGCCAGCATGTGCTCCTTTGCAGCAGATGGTTTTTGTAAGCTATTCACAAGATTACGTTTAGTTTCGCTCAGTTGGATATGAATTATAATCCCTTATGCAGGTGGACGTTAAAATGACAACATACTCAAAACGCAAACGGCGTCGTTACGAGCAACATCACTTTTAATTAACACACCAAAAACAAGCAAATTTACAGCTTAACTGAGGGCAAAATGTGCCACATCAGCATCTATCCAATAAAACAGCCAACCATCTAATATTGAATAATAAATGATGTTATGTTTACGTTTCCATGACAATTGCTGGACCTCCCGCGAACCCAAAGGGAATAAGCGGTAGCAAATGGATGGATGGATGGACAATTGCTGGAACACCTGAGCTAAAACTAAGAAACTATAACCACACTTGTCTAATAGACAACAACAAAGATAAATGTCACAGGTTTTACATGTGTGACTCATCAATGCAGCATGACAACCCTTTGCACAATTGTTAAGCTCCACCCACTTGTCATCCTTTATAATGTAAGTGCGCCTTTGGTTAAAGCACACAAATCTACTTTATGCCTGTCTGTGAATATATGACTCCAATAAAGTGTAGGATGCCATTGGTGCACAGAGGCATGGATTCTTTTGCTATTTGTAGTCCAACTGATGTTCACGTCCTCACGCGCACGTAAAGTTTTTATTTGAAAAAAATAAATAAATAAATAAACAGAGATGATGACTTTCTGGCACCTTTCTTCCTGGCTGCATCGCTACGGTTACCATATCCATGACAACCTCTCCCGCTGCTATTATTGGCCACGTCGTCAAGGAGACAGGGGCGGCTCATTATGGGATGGTGTGTCGGAAATAGAAAGCTTGCACTGGGAGCGATTCGGTGGAATTACATAAGCGGGAGGCGTGTGTGTGTGCATATTGATTGTAGATGATGACACACGTTGGTCAAAGAGTGTATGGAGCATATTTTTACATTAAGTCATCTTTATGATTCACTTCAATTAGAGGAGTGCTTCTTGATTATTTTACGTCACTCTCCTCTCTCGGGGACAGATATTTTTTTCACGCCCTGCGGCCCAAATATTATTTATATGTATTTGTTTTAACACTTTATTCATTTAAGAATGTATCCATACAAACCACTGTATGAGTTGCTGGCACCAGCATTCGGCATACAATAACCTGATTAAAAAAAATAAAAAAGACAAATCTCTGCTACAGCTGAGATAGGCGCCAGTGCGCCCCGCGACCCCGAAAGGGAATAAGCGGTAGAAAATGGATGGATGGATGGAAAAAAGACAAATACTTGAGCCGAGATGACATCTGCATCATCTTAAAGTAGAACTGTACTTTTTTCTTTTAATAATTTTGCCTAACTATCATTATGAGAGACAAGAAGACACAAAGTAGTTTATTTTCACTTTCTAACCTGTAAAAATCGGCTCATTTTAGGTGGCTCGCAATGCAGCGATAAACTCTACCACTAAATCACTTTAAAATCCCTTCAAGAATGTCAACAATTATTCATTCACATTCCATAACCTGTATAATAACCAAGCTGTAGTGACATTGTTGTTGTAAGAGTGAACACTAATGAACTCTGTTTCTATCGTAGTAACACATTGGCTTGCTTTGGTATTAACCGTAAAATCAAACTAAGGCAAGAGATAAGCTAGCTTCTCCAACAACATGAAACCCGTTTGAGTTTGTAATGCACAACATTTGATAGGACACCAATCTGTATGACTGAAAAACATGAACAATCATATCACAGTGTCTTGTAAAGTATTAGCCCACATTTCCAAACAGAGTATGCACTGTAGTTGTACTAACACGCATTACGTGCTGAGTGTATCATGATCAAAATTATAGTGACCCACTCGACGGACAGTCGTTCGTCTCATCCAGCTGGCTGGGTACGTTTCCTGTCGATTTTGGATAAGCAAGCCATTTATGTCAAAATAGCTTCTCTCCAAGTTCCATATTTATAGTGTCAAAAACACTTTCATCACCGTCTCTCGGCGTCTGTCTGCTCCAACGTCTCACTCTTCCTTCGTGCTTGCTTCTATAAGCAGCAGTATATTCGGCTTCAAAAGAATAAGGTTGTAAATCCTCATTTGTAAAAAAAGAAATAGCCGTCTTTGTTGTCTGTCACCAAGTCTGCCATGATTAGAAAACACACTCATGTTTGATTCCGAATGTAGGAACACACATGTTGCCATAAATCAATGCGTAAAGTAAATCAGTCCCAGAAATAATTTAAATGATCAAAATATGTTAAATATTGTACATATTACATACTGTTATGAACGTGTCTGTTACTACATTATATATACACAGTATACTTGCAGTGTGTATACAAAACGTTGGAGGGTTTTGAAGTTGTTTTAGAGGTATTCGAAGGCTACAACAGTGACTCCCATTAACCACATCTTTCAAGCTTTTTTTTACCAAGCATTTAAAAAAGAAAAAGATATGTGTTCGTGTCTCTCATAATGACAGTAAACAATAGGCAAAATTTCCCAAAAATGCAGTTCTCCTTTAAAACAATTTCCCTACTGAGTCTATTAATTCCATTTGCAACATTTTAAACTAGTGTGAAAACTGAGAAAGAGTGCATACAGTTGACTTGGATGTACATTGTTATAGTGATACTAAAATGAATACTGAAGTATCTCACGCACCCCCCAAAGTCACTGCCCTCCCCCCACGATCTTCCTAATAATTCAGAAATACGGCATTTAAGCAACAACAACACATAGACACATAATACTGACTTTTTCTAGCAGAAAAGACCATATTTATTACAATATTTAAAATGCAAAACACAGGTTGGCCTTAATACTCCATTTATTTTGGATCTGCCTCGTGTATATGTCACCCCCATCAATTCTGATGCCAGGAAAGAGTTCTAAAGTGCCAACAAATGGGAATATGATAGTCAGCATAATGGGATGATAAAGAATTATGATGTATTGAGCATTACGCTATGGAAATAGTGAACGTGTTAATGTATATTAATGAAGGGAAAGCTAAAAAGATCAGTATTTACTTTTCCACTGACTCATACGGTCTAACCGCCTCTTGTATATTAATTCATTCATTTATTCTAAAGCAACAAAAATGCATTATCATTCTGCTTCGTTTTTTTTTTTTTTTTTTTTTTTATTCCAGCAATGACACCGAAAAAGTACAAGGTAAAAACACATAATCATATTAAATCATATAGTGCAAAAAGCAATATACAGTATGTAAACTTCAATCAAAACGACAATCAAATTCTGCCTGAAAGGGAGTGGGAAGAATTACAGTATTTGATCCCAACTCCCAGTTCTCCATTCAGTGATTAATTCATTGAGCTTCACTGCTACTTTGTTCAAGGATTATTATACAAAAGTTATATTATGGTGGCATTACCACAGGTAACAAATTGTAACAACAATTTATACTACCAATGTCACAAGAATGAACAATACCAACAATGCTATTGGAATTTATACCAACGATCGTTAAGAAACATTGAGCATATGTTAACACTATGAGAGTACAACAGTATTTCTATAGTCTCCACTTTGTAACCGCCGACAGGAGGTATAAAAAATTCCATCCATCCATTTTCTACCGCTTATTCTATTTGGAGCCATGGGGGACGCTGGTGCCTATCTCAGCTACAATCGGGCGGAAGGCGGGGTTGCCAGGTTTTAATACTTAGTAAGTAAACTTATCTGTTTGCATTTTAGCAGCCCCACCTCCACCCACAGGGATAGAGAGAGTGGATGACTGACAAGAGGCTTCACTCCATTTATTTTATTCCGCTGAATTTAAAGAGTGAACACTCTTGCAGCCTGGAAGCAACAGGAGGACACGGACTACAAAGGCGGAAGCGCGCAAATTTTCAGGACTTATGCAGATCCCAAATACAGATAAGCAGGTACCAGAAGGTAAAAAAAATTGCTTTTGTGTAATATTGCGAAACAAAACGGCAGATAATATATCTTACCTTTTACACACACCCTAATAATACTTGTATAATGAAGCACAGTACAATCCATCAAGCGGTTCGGCTTCATAGCTTACCAAAGTTGTACTAAAACATTTTGATAGATTTTTGAGCGCTGTGTGTAATGTTCTATATTTTCAATGGAACATTTCAAATGTTTGTGTTGTTTACTTGAGTCGTATTGCAGTCTACATGTATCTCTTATGTGTCACTGAATGTCACACTTATCATTTTACCTTGTACCAAATAAAATAGCTTCGAGGCCAGTAAGCACAACCAAAATTATTCCGTACATTAGGCGCACCGGTTTATAAGACCGCACTGTCGAGTTTGGAGAAAATGAAAAGATTTTAAGTGCGCCTTAAAGTCAGAAAAATATGGTAGTATGATTTTACAAACAAAAGAAAGGTATTCAAGAGGGAGTGAGAGAGCAGAAGATGGCGAGTGCAAAAAGAGAAGCACAAGAGACGGAACTTCTTGTACTGATCAAAAGGCAACAAAAGGCCAAACAGAGCATTCACAGAGCAGAGCATGAGTCATAACAAATGACAATGAAACAGCGCTGTTTTACTGACTAAATAGGAGACTGATTGGCAACCGGGTGCAGGTGTGTCCCGGTTGCCAATCAGGCAGCAGGCTCCTGTGCACGGAACAAAGAAGTGAATTAACAACATAAGAGCACAGGACAGGAAATAAAAAAACAAACTGAAAAAAAGCAAACCCAAGTCCAAAACAGTCCCCAGAGCGTGACAGCTAATCCGGATCGTTTCTACAACATTACTTAACGTTTATGATAGGAAGCTCAAGTTCTTTGTGTGTGTATGCTAGACAAAGCGATTAGATAACTGACGAGAGGCTTCACTGTACGTTCATTTTAGCAACATAGCTCAAACAATTATAGGCGGATTTGTAATGTCATCATGTCAGAAATGGGATTAAGAACAAGTGATATGATTTGATTTTGGGGATGATCGGGATCATAGTCTAGATTTAGCACGTTTAATTTTTTTATTTATTTTTTTACTTTTGGGGGATATAGTTGATCAGGGGTCCCCAACTTTTTGACTCGAGGGTCGCATAGGGGTTAATTTATATATATATATATGTATATATATATATATATATATATATATATATATATATATATATATATTCCGAGCGCGATTATGTCACGTTATCAATGGGAAAATGCACAATATGATTTGCCTGAGCGGCTAGGAGACACTGAGAGTAATAAGCGGTAGAAAATGGATTAGAAAGGACACATTTATATATGTATATGTATGTATATATATATATATATATATATATATATATATATATATATGGATTTTAGACGCTGGCGGGCCGGATTCGACCCGCGGGCTGTAGTTTGGGAACCTTTGCAGTAAATCCTGACGGTGGTCTGCGTTTTACGAGTGCTTTTTTATTTTTTACTGCATTTGAAAGAATCATTCGACAACGTCCACCTCAAAGAACAAAACACTCTAGAAGGTTTGACTTTTGCTGAAAGAATGACAATGTCTTTAAACATTTATGAACAGGATTGACATAAAAGTATAATGTTCACTTCTGGAGTATCACCATTCCATAAAAATGGTCAACACACTGGGCTAAAAACACAAACTACAAAAGGTAGCATCTTTTCAAGTCAGGCTTGTATTACTCCCATAAAATTTACCTATAAAAAAAAACAAACAAGCGTTTTCAAGGAGCCACAACATTTCCTGAAACACAACATACATCATGTTTGTGTGACAGCTATGTTCTTCGAAAGAATGACAGAAGGACAGCGTGACAGATGTTACATGGCCTCACAGGGATTAGAGCTAACACACACAACGCTGCACTCCAACAGCGGCGAGTAGTCACCACTAAAACAATTCCTCAATCATTCCACAATTTTCATCACTTTTATGATCACAAACTCCATTTTAGATGTCCGCCATCGTCATGTCCACAAAAAACAAATTGATGATTGATGAAAGATTTTATGTCGTCTTAACTCCATTGTTTGCACAGGCTCAGATGGGAACAAGAGGGTGTTACACAAAAGTCTGCTGCAAAATGGAGCTAATTCACAACCGAACTAAGCAAATGTGTCATGCCAGCATCTCTCCATTGAAAAACAACGAACAAGCAAGCGGCGCACAATACAAACAACTTTGTTTACATATCAACTGCTTCATCATTTGAGGCTCGGAGCGAAACCTCAAATGCACAAGACAACAAAAGGGGGTGATTTGTTGCGTGAATAATAGCATGTCAACATGTAAAAACGAGTAGCAAAGTCAAGCGGGCTCAGGAAATTCAAACATTCCAGTACACACAAAACGCATCATAGGCCTAAACTGTAAACAAACAGAGCGTCGACAGCATGGGACTTCTTCAGTGTTTCATAGAAAGACCTTTCGTCTGCTATTTGCACCAAATAACATCAACACATCAAATCTTAATAGCCATCTGAAACTCAAGGGTCATGACGACTGTGTTTAAAAGCCTAAGAAGAAGCCTGCTGCAAAAGAAGTAGCCTAATGTCAGCAGTGTAGTGTGACTAATCCTATGAGTGTGTCACTTTAAGAAAAAAAACATGTGATAGATTAGACCAGGGGTGTCAAACGTACGCCCCAGGAGCCGGAACTAGCCTGCAGGTTTTATTCGCCCCGCATGATGAGTTTGCCAAGTATTAAAATTAACTGCTTTTTTTTTTAACGAAAGAAACCGCTGTTCTAAATGTGTCTAAATGTGTCCACTGCATGTCACAATAGCAATTCTGTTAGGCAAGCAAACAGTTCATACCAGGGCCAAGCAAGAGGTACGCAGTAAAGGGTGACTGTGGCTCGTCCTCCTCGACCCACATGAAACTTAAAACCTGCCATTTGATGTCTTCTCCTTTGAACACATTGTCATGTTGACACCCCCGTTGCCCCAAAATGTCTCTGTCCAACACAAGAAAAGTGAACTTTTTCATAGTTTTTACCTCAGTTTCTTATGGTTTGTTCATTTAGCACTGGATATATACGTGGACATGACAAAGGAGGTATTTGATACCTAGAAGAGTTCCCTTGTGGATCATTAAAGTTTGTTTAAGTCGAAGTCTATGTTGTGTTTTTGTTCAATCCCAAAAATACTGTGACTAAAAAGTTTAATTCTGGCTTTGTAGATAGACTGAGACCAAGTCTAAGCTCATTGTGTTTTTGAAACTGCACCAATTTCCTCAGAATTTTCCACAAACGTGAAGTGTTTTGTCCAGAGGATCATTTGTGATTTGTACATTTTCAAAATGTGTTCATTCTATTTTTGGTCAAAATTAAACAAAGAAAACAACCTGGAGTTGTCTTTATTTTTAAGTTATCATGCAATGATTTTACCAACCTGGATTAGACTGTGAGAACTAAACTGCCTATCAAGAATCTTATATAAATAAATGAAAAAGTGCAAATAAATAAACAAAGGAAAAATTAAGTAAATGTTCTTTTCTTGTTTACCATTTGCCTTATTGACCACAATTGTGAATTTCATACTCCTTTCTGCATGACTCTTTCATTAAAACAAAACATAAACGAAATATATTTGTTGTGTGTACTAACTTAGTGAGGGCCCCATACACTCACTGATACCCATCACTAGGTATCGGTTTTAAGAAGCAGGAGGTTATCGGTATGGGCTTGTGCAAAAATGGTGCATCCCTAATCTATCACACAAAATACGAAGCTCATTCCCAGCAAAACGGAGAGCAAATGCGGTATGTCAGCATCCCTCCATTCAAAACAGCACACAACAAATTGTCGTAACTCCGGAGGCCCGGAGTTCAACCTTGCCACTTTCAAATGTACAAGCCAACAAAATTAAGTGTTTTGTTGCATGAATATAAACATTGTAAAAATCAGGTAGCAGAGTTCAACATATTAGCTAACATGCAGAACCTCACTCCATCTCCTTTGCAGAAGACTTTCAAAGCTTATTTGCAACATGTCATGTGCATTTACAGTAAAAGAAGGACATGTTCAGCTGCGACTCACCAGATTGGAGTTGGTGGCGTTGGAGTCATCCTCGGGGAAGGGGATGTAGACAGCTAAGGCCACGCAGTTGGCGAAAATGGTCATCAGGATGATGATCTCGAACGGTCTGAAGAGGAGTTTAGGAATAAGACACCAGAACACATTCATACGTCTTGCTTATATCCCCATCGATCCCAGCCGCCGTTTTAGAACAGGAGGGATTTTTCATCTTGATCAATGCTTCCATCTCCTTGGCAAGAATATAATTTTGTGTACACAAGGGAAACAATCAAAGTCGTTACGTTGCTAACGAGAAGATATACCGCCTCGCTTGTCCCAGGGAGACATGCCCATACATGGGCGCTGTCGCGTGGAGGACAGGAAAGAGGTATGTTTTTTTTGTTTGTTTTTTTATTTTGGAAAGGTCCTTGAGAGGGGAGTGACCTCATTATTTTTGGCCGACAGAGAAAGCGGAGGGGAGACGGAGAAGGTCTGGTTTTCATCAGCACAATTGCTGCTTTCCTTTCCTTGACATGCAGTCCTGCTAGGATACACGTGGACGCCATCACCTTTAAGAATGTTGTTGAAATGGACCTGCTGTCTTGTTTTATAGCTCAATACTTCACTATTCTACAACTTTAACAGTATTTTACTCACTTTTAACTTCCTGTGTGCACTACTGCCACATATCCTAATACTTCTGTGAGTCATTCCACTGAACCTATTATATCTACTTGCTGCCTTTTATAAACTGTAAATCTGATAATAAACATATTGAATTACTCAAAATTGTGTTTTATTTTTGTTCATAATCCCTACGGTGAAGATGACTCATTGTACTAACAGGACTGAAAGTAAAAGGATTGCGTTTTGAATCATAAAATTAGCAAATACATGAAATATAACCAACCATATGGTATTTATCCTGATTAGTGATTCCAAGAATTTGCAATGGAAGTCAACAATACCTCAGTTTTTGACTTGTAACCATTTTGCAGTTTTCAAAAAAAAAAAAGTTCCCCAAATCTTGCCAATGTTTTGGAACATAAAAGAATGGTAAAGATTAGGTCTGAGCGATATATCGAATATATCGATATATACACTCCATATATTGCGGGTTTGTCTCTGTGCGATATAGAAAATGACTATATCGTGATATTCGAGTATACGTTCTCACACAGTTGGTTTTAGCTGCGGGCATTACATTACAAGCGTTTTGACATTTCTTGTCTTTTCTTCTTACAGAGACATAAAAAAAGCGCACCTTCTTACATACGTCACATACGTATACGCCCTCGCGGAACAGAGAGGTAGCGGCATGGGTAACATTAGCTGTGGTACGAGTGGTAATACAAGAGAAAGAAGGTGTGAATCTGGTAACCAAAAAAAACAGCACGGTGTACATCGTCTGGCGGTTGATTGACTTCAAGCGAGAATATGTCGAACAGACAACCGTAATTTGTCAAGTGTGGGGCAAAAGCGTTGCTACAAAAAGTAGCATTAGTGCTAATATGTAGCATAATTTGAAAAGTCACCCGCTAGAGAATGAAGTGTTTGAAACTCTGCAAGTCAACATCTCCGTTAGGTGCCACACCAAAAAAATGCCAAGGCAACCATTTTCACATCAACACCATATGAAAGAAATAGTCAACAACAGAGAGAGATAACATAGTGAAGGACATACAGTATTTGATTTCCTATTATGCAGCTCATTTTTATTTAACAGTTATTGAAATACATTGTGTGACATCATGTAAAAAAGTGCACTTTATTTGTATTAAACTATTGTAGGGGCAATCGGAATGAAACTGGACTCACTGGTGACGGTGGCAGAGAAGAGGACTGTGGACAAACTAGTGAGCATCCTGGATGATGCCAGTCACCCTCTGCATAGTGTTATCAGTAGCCAGAGGAGCCTGTTCAGTGCTAGACTGCTTCATCCCAAGTGCAGGACTAATAGACTCAAAAACTCCTTTGTCCCACACGCAGTTGGACTGTACAACTCCTCTCTGGGACGGGGGACAGGGGGTATTAGGATGACAGGGGATGCAAAACATTAACAGTGCAATACGTTTTCATAACATGGTCACTACTGCCTACTTTGTCTTGTTCTATTCTTATTTTACTGTTATATTGTTATTCCCATTGTTTTTATTCTTTTTGTAATATTTCTCTATTTTGTTTCCTTTTAAACCCCCATTATTTACTTTTTACTTTTTTTTTTTTTTTTTTTTAAATTGATCTCAACTCTGTACACTGCTGCTGGAATTTTAATTTTCCTGAAGGAACTCTCCTGAAGGAATCAATAAAGTACTATCTATCTATCTATCTGTGTAAAACGTGCACTTAAACTCAGTGTTGTTTTGATATGTCATCTTAGTGACATCATGCACAAAAGTGCACTCATAGCTTGTTTTAAAATCTCTCTGACAATCTTGCACTTTCTGTTTTGAAATGACATGAATGTTTGTGCCACTGCTTAATAACTGTTTAATAAATACAGTTTTCAATCAATCAATCAATCAATGATTTTTATATAGCCCTAAATCACTAGTGTCTCAAAGGGCTACACAAACCACAACACAAACCACAACGACATCCTCGGTAGAGCCTACATAAGGGCAAGGAAAACTCACACCCAGTGGGACGTCGGTGACAATGATGACTACCTTGGAGAGGACCGCATATGTGGGCAACACCCCCCCCCCCCAACCCTCCTTCTCTAGGGGAAAACAAGCATCTTGTACTTTTTTTGGAGGGGGCGTTTTAGTATTCCTGGTGGAATTTTGCGGGAGTAACCCATTGTGACTATCAGCGTTCAAGTTCCTGCAGCAGCGGCATACGGCATTTTTTCGTTGAACCAGGTTTAATGGTCAAGCGTGGCCTCAGTTAATATAATACCGCCAAGGAGAAAGTGTTCTAAAAACACACCGGCCCACATGGTTTCATACGAATGGCTGAACCATGTTCACTGCTCTTCTGGTTTAACACAGAACAATAGGCTTAGGGACTACTCTCCTGTGACCATGGCAACAGGTAACAGTTGAACAAAAGCCACCCCCAGCCCCCAGTTATTTTTAAGACTATGCAGGTGTTCTCTTCTTACTTTTGTTTTGGTCAATTGACTTGGTTGTGATTTCCCGCTCTGCATGTAAGTTTAAAATGAGCATATATTAATGCGGTATGAACAAGAATTGTTTAATGGAGACACACAGACTCATCATACTGGTGTGATTATATGCATCAAGTGTTCATTCAAGGCTAAGACAAAATATCGAGATATATATCGTGCATCGTGACATGGCCTAAATATATCGAGATATTACAAAAAGGCCATATCGCCCAGCCCTAGTTAAGATGGATACTTTTCAGGTGTAAAACATACACTGAGAATGTCTGCGACCTGTGGCGAACAGAGCGGACGGTGGACAATAAGGACGCATTTGTGGTGTTTTTTTCCATCCATCCATCCATCCATTTTCTACCGCTTATTCCCTTTCGGGGTCACGGGGGGCGCTGGCGCCTATCTCAGCTACAATCGGGCGGAAGGCGGGGTACACGTTTTTTTCTGTAATTGTAATTGATTATTACTATTATTAGTTATAAGCAATTTGTACAGTAGTCATTTGAAAATGAGATCTGACTATCAGAGTCGTGTATTGAGAGTTTGGCCAATCCGGTTTAAAAGTTAATGTTACAGTACCACTGATAGTCAGTCACACACACACTACGTGTGTTGAAATTACCCTGTGCATTTGACCCATCCCCTTGTTCCACCCCCTGGGAGGTAAGGGGAGCAGTAAGCAGCAGCAGTGGCCGCGCTCGGGAATCATTTTGGTGATTTAACCCCCAATTCTGAGTGCCAAGCGGCAAGGTAATGGGTCCCATTTTTATAGTCTTTGGTATGACTCTTTGGCCGACAGAAGTCCCAAAAGTTGGCAGCAAAATGGCATCCAGTAGCCACGTGAGGGGCTTTTTGACCATAAAGAGAGAGTATGGCCAGAGGATCTCCTAAATGATTGGTCAAAAGTCCCTCACGTGACTAAAGGGCGCCATTTTGCTGCAAACCTTGAAACCGAGTTGGCCACTTTTTGTCTGTACACGGCTCTGCTGAGTATGTGCTTTTACTGCCACCTAGTGTCTACTTCTAAGTATGCGTGGTATAAACAGGTAAAACATCAATACAGTATCTGTTTTCCATCCATCCATTTTCTACCGCTTGTCCCTTTCGGGGTCGGGGGGTGCTGGAGCCTATCTCAGCTGCATTTGAGCAGAAGGCGGAGTACACCCTGGACAAGTCCCCATCTCATCACAGGGCCAAAATAGACAGACAGACAATCTTTTTTTAAATCCCGTGCTGTTTACAGGGTGGTACTCATGTGAGAGGAAGGTGGGGGGGGGTTGGTCATTTTGCAATGCAGCATGCTGAAAATGATAGAAAGTGCCACTCTACATAGCAACTGACACTGTGTTCAAAGTTGAAGCTGCCACAAAGCACATTTTAAGATATTCAACACTTTAAAGTGGATAGTGCAATTCCCCAGTTTGTCACG
The DNA here is from genome assembly GCF_033978795.1 of Nerophis ophidion. Lineage (NCBI taxonomy): Eukaryota > Metazoa > Chordata > Actinopteri > Syngnathiformes > Syngnathidae > Nerophis > Nerophis ophidion. The sequence continues at coordinate 10,497,261 of NC_084620.1, forward strand.
TTTTATGTGTCAGGTAAATCACAACGTATGGGACTATATCAATACTCTTCCTACCTTAGGAAAAAAAACATGACACCGCAGAAAGAATCATGGACAGACAACAGATTAGGTATTTTTTATTACTATTTAAAATTCTATTTTTTTTAGATATGCAATTACATCAAGATGCATGATACTTTGCTGATAAAACTATATATATCTGAGTGTATTTTAGTGTGCATTTATTATACATTGTATTTCCTTGTGGCGCTTCTATGGAATGTTCCATGTGCTAAAGCAATCAATAGTTCCTTTAAGGTCGTTTTAGGTGGAGAGAAAAAAAAAACAATTTATGTTGTTTTTAGTGATGGCTGGCATTCATGCGGTTGCTACTGCAAATAACCATCATGCTCTTTAAACGACTTGAGCACCAAACACTCGACACAGACTGATGACAGGACAAGAAATAAATAGACTTTCAGCAGCAGCCTCCAGGCAGAGACAGATATGTCTCGTCCAGCGTGTTGTTTATGTTTGGATTAACGCATGACCTTTTAACATCGGCAGCCGCAAAGATCATTCAGTAAGGCTGCTGGCAAAATGCATCAAACTTAATCACTGGTCCTCGTGCCGCGGCCTCATTAGAAACACTATAGACGTGCGTGGGCCAGATAAAACACAGGCCGGCTCCTGACCCATAATTTTCCTCTTTTTTTTTTTTTTAAGCCTCAGGGTCAGTTTTTATCAACACAATAATAAATCTAAAGGCTGCTGCAATGTTTAGAGATCGGGGAGGAGGAAGTAAATTTGAGAGTAGTTTTAGCAGCATGAATACAGGAGATTTGTGGATTAAATAACACAAAACAATGCTAATTTGGATTTGTCAGATGCAATTGTACTGTATAGGAAGCATTTGGGACTTTAATGACACATTTTGAGGGGTATTTTAGCATTTATGACCTATGGAGCGGGCTTCACGGTGGCAGAGGGGTTAGTGCGTCTGCCTCACAGTACGAAGTTCCTGCAGTTCTGAATTGATTAACGTGGACCCCGACTTAAACAAGTTGAAAAACTTATTCGGGTGTTACCATTTAGTGGTCAATTGTACGGAATATGTACTGTACTGTGCAATCTACTAATAAAAGTATCAATCAATCAATCAATCAATCAAATCCAGGCTCGGGATCTTTCTGTGTGGAGTTTGCATGTTCTCCCCATGAATGCGTGGGTTCCCTCCGGGTACTCCGGCTTCCTCCCACTTCCAAAGACATGCACCTGGGGATAGGGTAATTGGCAACACTAAATTGGCCCTAGTGTGTGAATGTTGTCTGTCCATCTGTGTTGGCCCTGCAATGAGGTGGCGACTTGTCCAGGATGTACCCTGCCTTCCGCCCGATTGTAGCTGAGATAGGCGCCAGCGCCCCCCGCGACCCCGAAAGGGAATAAGCGGTAGAAAATGGATGGAGGGATGGACCTATGGAGCTATAGAAACACTAAAATAACGATTGCTTGAGCTGCAGAAAATAGACTATGAACTCACTGGACACTTCAGTAGGCACACAGGGCCCATGAAAAGAGATGCAATGTATGTTTTTTGTCATTACATGTGTACATTGTGCCAGCAACCTGAGGGTTCCTGGTTCAATCCCCACCTTCTACAATCCTCGTCACGGCCGTTGTGTCCTTGAGCAAGACACTTCACCCTTGCTCCTGATGGGTCCTGGTTAGCGCCTTACATGGCAGCTCCCGCCATCAGTGTGTGAACGTGTGTGTGAATGGGTGAATGTAGAAATAGTGTCAAAGTGCTTTGAGTTAATTAAAAAAAAGGTATAAAAGCGCTATACAAATATAACCATTTACCATTACAGAAAGAATGAGAATGATAGTTTGGCATTAATTATTGTGATAAATATGGGCCTGCGTGACCAGGAAATACAGTTACTTACAAAGCATATTTGCAAACAAAAAGTCACCCATGAATTAAAGTAATTTTGACAATTTCAAGTTAGCATTTTAGCTCTTTCAACCATATCATGAATTGTAATCATATCAAAATAACATAGAACAGTACTTACAGTCATCGTGCTAGGTGCTAGCATGCTAACTGCAAACATGTTAGCTACTTCACTCAAGTCAAAACGCATACATATGCACGGCGTAATGTAGGTACACTATTTGCCATGGCACTTTTGGTAATTAGCATGCAAACTGTTTGCTTGATAACATTTTAGCAAATATACTCATGTCTAAATGCAAATGGCATGATGGAGGAACCCAGGAACAGCCTTGTTGCTTTCTGTACTTGGTGCAAAGTGCTAGCATGCTAAGTGTTAGTACGTTGCCATTTTGTCCAATATCCTCATATTAAACTGCATACATATGCGTGACATTGCATTAAAGGCCTACTGAAACCCACTACTATCGACCACGCAGTCTGATAGTTTATATATCAATGATGAAATATTAACATTGCAACACATGCCAATACGGCCGGTTTAGTTCACTAAATTGCAATTTTAAATTTCCCGCGGAGTTTCTTGTTGAAAACGTCGCGGAATGATGACGCATGCGCGTGATATCACGGACTGTAGAGGACATATTAGCGCAGCACCATTTGCAGCTAAAAGTCGTCTCTTTTCTTCGCGCAATTAAACAGTATTCTGGACATCTGTGTTGCTGAATCTTTTGCAATTTGTTCAATTAATAATGGAGAAGTCAAAGTAGAAAGATAGAGTTGGGAAACACACGGTGATTCCTTGTTTAAATTTCCCAGAGGTGAAGCTTTACTATGGATCAGAGCGGTCAAGCGAACATGGTTCACGACCACTTGTCAACCGGCAGGTTTCGGCGAGAAAATTGTGGTAAAAAGTCGCCTCTTACCGGAGTTCAGCTGAGCTTGCGCCGTCCATGCAGCTGCCGTCGACTTCCCTCAGAGACTGGCCTCAAGACACCCGTGGAAACAACCCTTCGACAATCAGGTACAATTTAATCTCACTAAAACACTAGCAACACAATAGAAAGATAAGGGATTTCCCAGAATTATCCTAGTAAATGTGTCTAAAAACATCTGAATCCGTCCCAATGCAATTGCCTTTTTTTTTTAACTTTATTTTTTTTTTTATTCTAGTCCTTCGCTATCAATATCATCATCCACAAATCTTTCATCCTCGCTCAAATTAATGGGGAAATTGTTGTTTTCTCAGTCCGAATAGTCCTTGTTGCTGGAATCTCCCATTATAAACAATGTGAGGACGTGAGGAGCCCTCGCCCTTGTGACGTCATCGTCTGCGACTTCCGGTAAAGGCAAGGCTTTTTTATCAGCACCAAAAGTTGCGAACTTTATCGTCGATGTTCTCTACTAGATCCTTTCAGCAAAAATATGGCAATATCGCAAAATGATCAAGTATGACACATAGAATGGACCTGAAAATCTCATTTCAGTAGGCCTTTAAGTCACTGCACTTTTGGTACTTAGCGTCATATTGCAAAGTGATAACTTTCGCGTTTTAGCATATTGCATATCACACTGAGATTTTGCCATTCAGCAATCATCTATTAAGTTAAAGTTGAAGTACCAATGATAATCACACACACACTTGGTGTGGTGAAATTAGTCTCTGCATTTTACCCATCACCCTTGATCACCCCCTGGAAGGTGAAGGGAGCAGTGAGCAGCAGCAGTAGCTGCGCCCAGGAATATTTTTTGTGATTTAAACCCCAATTCTAACCCTTGATGCTGAGTGTCATGAAGTCAGAGATGTTTTCATGATACTAAAATGTATATTTGCAGGTGGCTTGAATGCTAACTGTTAGAATTGTTTGCATTAAAAAAAAATGTGAAAAGCAAAGAACTGGTTAGAATCATGTAGCAGGACCGTTCAACATTTCCGCTTGAATTTGTCAGATTATTACATTGAAAATTGCACGTATCAAATCTAAAGCCGTTCCTAACATTTTGTCGCTAAGTAGGTGCCAGTGATGAAACGTTTCAGTTGCCTCTATGGGAGTGTGTGCGTGCGTGCGTGCGTGTGCGCGTGTGTGATTGAATGCCCTGTCGACCTGTTGAGAGAATTATGAGTTGTCTTGGCAACAGTGGAACATTTTTAGGGATACACCCACTCACACACCAAGTTATGAAGGGCGTCCAATTCAAACTGACCTCTAAAATTGGGTGTAATTTTGGAGATTTATTGTGTCTTATATCCTATTTGTTGGCAAAATTAATGTGGGTAAGCATGTGCTCGCTTATCAAAGAGTAAAATAAACGTCAATCTATTAACACCCCATTGGTGAAATTATTTTTTCCATCCCCAAAATAATTAAATTAATGATAACCTTGGCAATATACGGAAGCACGTGGGGCTATGTCCTTTGACAACACCTCCATCCATCATCTACGTTGTTATGCAATTCAGCTAACGGTGCAGGCAAAGAAAGGGGTGCATGGATAAAGGCTATTGTCGAGACATTGGGAGGATGCAGGATGGATGGATGGATGGAGCGTAGGAGGACCCTCGGGAGGAGGGATGAACGCGGCAAGAGTGTGACGAGAATGAAGCATCCTCTTTAATCCGAGCATGTGAGTAAACAAAAAGAGCTCAGGATGAAAGCGAGAGGAAGAGGAGGAGGAAGCTCACATATATTGAAAGCCAGAGGGCAGAAGGTTTGATTAAGGAGCCACCAGGGAGTCAAATTCCTCATTGTAACTTTATTTTGAAGTCCTCCTCTCCATTTTACTCTCATTGTGCTTCCTGTCTTGTTTGTGTCGTAACAATAAATATTACATTTTGAGGAGGATTTTGAATGTATTGTTTGTTTGCACGATCAAACACAACATCCTCAACCCATTTTTTCATCCAATGTAATAGACAGGTGGAAGAAATTATTATTAGAGTTTGATGCAACATTTAGGTATGAATGCACATAAATGGTAGAGTCTTGTCTGTATTCTGTTGCTCTACATTGGTCATGAAATAATAATAATAATAATAATAATAATAATAATAATAATGGATTCAAATAATGAAATAATAATAATAATAATAATAATGGATTCAATTAATATGTTGCTTTATTATCGTTACTTAAAACTTGTGACACTGACAAACCATCAGTTATTCACTCCACATTCACTATGATGGTGGTAAACTACATTTAATAATAAGTATAAACAATTTGATGGTTGTAAACTATATTTAATGACAATATGTTATTCGTGGTAAGCAACATTTAATAATGATAATAATAATAATAATAATAATGCTGATAATAATAATTATAATCACATTTATGGTGGTAAGTAATAGTAATTATACATACCATGATGGTGGTAAGCTACATTTAATGATAATACTAATATTGGTAGTAAGCTACCTTTAATTATATAATAAACATTACAGTGAATGATAATACTCTTAATGGTGGTAAGTTACATTTAATAATAATACTAATAATGGTGGTAAGCTATATTTACTGATAATACTAAAAATGGTGGTAAGTTACATTTAATGACGATAATGCGACCCCAAAAGGGAATAAGCGGTAGAAAATGGATGGATGCAATATTATTACACATTGATGGTAGTAACCTACATTTAATAATGATAACCGTAATATTAATAATAATATCAACAAACACATTGATGGTGTTAACCTACATTAGTTTCAGTTCTGTTTCAGTTTATTTCGAACATGCATATGATACAAGGTATCACATATTTCCAGTTGTTTCATTACAGCACACCCGATAAATGATAATAGATTAAAAAAAACACATTGATGGTGGAAAACTACATTGAATAATAATACTAATAATGATGGTAAGCTACATTTAATAATATTAATAATTGTGGTTATCTACATTTAATTATAATAATAATAATAATAAGCTACATTTGTAGCCACAGCTGCCCTGGGGTAAACTGGCCAAAACGTGGCTGCCAATTTGCGCCTACAACTTCTCCGATCAGCACCAAACATGTATTTACATTCATACATCAGTATGATCAGCACTGGGAGTAAGGTGGGTGAAGGGTCTTGCCTAAGGACACAATCTCAGGGATTAGGATGGCATTAATGTGATTTGTCGCAGAAACCCAGAAGTTTCTGGATGGCTGCTGTACCATATGAGCCACAGAAGCAGGTTAATGTAAAAAAAAACCAGCTACATTCAGTTTTACAAACATTTTGTTTTGTATAGTGTGTTCTGACAAATTAAGAAACGGTTTGACCACTTTTGCATGAACAAAGAAGTGGCCAAACAACAACAATCTTTATCTACCATTTGTTTAATTAACAATACGGGAAATTATCTCCACTTGTTGATGCCTCAGGCTTGCGAGAACTGCACTCCCCTGACTGAAATTAAGAGGTGCAGTGCTGTGGTCTTGTATCATCTTGTATAAACAACAAGTGGGAAAACAACAACACTGCACTATCATTTCCCCCACTTTAGTTTAAACAATGAATTGTCTCTTTATCTCGCTTGAATCATGATAGAACTGTTTTCCCTCTGAATAAAATACAAAATGGTACAGTCGTGTGGTCTTACATCATCTTGCATCAATCAGGAAGTGGCCAAACTAACAACAGCGGCAATTCTCGATTATGATTTTTTTCCATTTGTATTCAAAAAATTAAAGGGGTCTTCTCACTGCCTGAGTCATGACATAACTGTTGTCCACTACCTACAACGAAACAATGGTATTTTCCTGTGGTCTTTCTTACGTCTTCGTGCATAAACCAGGAAGTGGCCAAACAACAACAACAACGTTTCGCTATCATTTTTTCCTTTCCGCTAAAAGGAATTTAGCTTCACTTTTTGTCGCCTCAGTTTTACTAGAACCGTTTTACCCCAGACTAGAATAAACAATGGTACAGTCCTGTGGTCTTAAATCATCTTGCATCAATTAGGAAGTGGACCAACAAACACAAGAGCAATGCTCTATTTATTTATTTTTTTCCGATTTAAAATGTATGGTTTGAGTCATGATACGGCTGGTCTCCCATGCCTACAACAAAACAATGGTACAGTCCTGTTGTCTTACACAAAGCAGGAAGTGGACAAACAAACGCAACAATGCAACTCAAAAACTTTTGTCAGACTAGAGCAGGGGTCGGCAACCCAAAATGTTCAAAGAGCCATATTGGACCAAAAATACAAAAATCTAATCTGTCAGGAGCTGCAAAAAATTAAGAGCCTTATACAAGTCTTATAATTAAAATGACACATGATGTAAGTGTCTATATTAGTTATATTACACTGCAAGCTCTTATATGTAAGGCGTCTGCTATATTTTGATTTGATGTTGTTCATGTTGGACAATATCCGCTGGCACATTAATTTGTTTTGTTTGCAAAAGCCACCTGCCTACGCCATGCTAAAAGAAATGTGTGTTGCAGGCTGACTCAAATCTTTGTTGAAAGAAATGTGGACATTTTATATTTATTCTACACATTTTTGCAACATTAGTCTTTCTGTGGCATCTTCGGAGAAAGTTGTACATGTAAACCAGGGGTGCACACACTTTTTCAGCAGGCGTGCTACTTATCAAATGACCAAGATGTGATCTACCTCATATTTATATTAGAGCTGGGCAATATGGAGGAAAAATTATATTTCGATATAGTTGTACTTAAACTCGATGTATATATCAATATATTTTTTGGTCAAAGCATACATATAAAAGGTATTCATTTTTGAGTGATATTCAGTGAAATTGAAGTGAATGACAACTGTACTGTAAAAAGTCAGTGGCACTTTTATTAACTTAGTTAGTCGAGATGGGTATTAACTAACCTGACTCTCGCCAGATCCCTGTAGTTCACAAGGATCTGGTGAGAGTCAGGTTAGGTATTAACAGCACAAAAAATAAACTGTTTAAGTAGTACAAAATTACATAACATAAATAAAACTGAAAAATATTATTTCTACATAAAATAAGTAACATAGCTGTGCAAATAATACAAAATGTATCAAACTCGGATAAAAAAATACATTTGCAGGCTGGCACTTTGTGATTTCCCTTACTGGTTCGATAACCCGCTCTATCTTAACTATGATTGGCCTGTCCCTAACTAATCGTGACTCATTATAGTATCAAACAACCAATCATGAATGTTCTTATACTGCAAGCACGTCTTGGAAGGAGGAAGGGGAGGAGGTTTACTAGCCCATGGAGGGGGAGTCATAGACATCTTATAAGTAGACGCAGCATCAACCGCTACTGCCTATTGGCGCTGAAGAGACGATGGGCCACCATCTTGGAGTGGTGATCCGCTCCCCTCGGTGCAATTCATTTGGCAGGAGCAATGAACTGTCAGCGCATTTCATTAATCTTGCCTCACTGAATACCACTGATTTTCACAAATGTTTTTGTCATACGTGTAGCTATGATAAAGCGCACATGATTCATTATTCATAGTTTGCTTAATAGTATTAGAATATTCTTATATGCTATAAGTGATCAGACGTCCAAGATCAAAACAGGGAATATAATCTCAGAAAAGGGGGGAAAAAACGGTCAGCTATTTTTAAGTTAAAAAAACAATATGATTAGGTTATACATACACGCATATATCCTACATAAACAATGTATGAATACATTAGATATCAATATATCTTAGGGACCTATAGACTATCTCTGTTGCTGCAGCAGCAGAGAGTTTATTCTGTCTTGACACTTTGCATTGATATTTTGTATTACATTCTTCCATTAAATGATAATGTTTACAGTGATTGTTTTATATGTGTTTTTTATATATGTTGCTTTGGATAAAAGTGTCTACCAAATACTTAAACATAAACATATATAAACACCTGAAAGTCTTTATATCAGCTAAAACCACCAATTTGTTCCACTGGATTCAGAATGAAACCAAATTCTGTTTTACCCAACAATGTTAGTATTTGAATATTGTTACTTGAAGACCTGGTTACAATTATACTGTTGAGAAAATATTGTTTTACACGTTGCTTAAAATGAGAATGCATCATAATCAGTGGCGGCTGGAGAATTTTGTTTAAGGTGGGTTTGTTTTCTACCTGTCAACTGTCGGTTAAGGCTGCTCGCCGGCTCCTCATAACCACTTCAAGATAATGGTAAAAGGGTTATACTTGTATAGCGCTTTTCTACCTTCAAGGTACTCAAAGCGCTTTGACACTACTTCCACATTCACCCATTCACACACACATTTACACACTGATGGAGGGAGCTGCCATGCAAGGCGCTAACCAGCACACACCAGGAGCAAGGGTGAAGTGTCTTGCTCAGGACACAACGAGGTTGATACTAGGTGGGGATTAAACCATGCGCAACTCTCGGGTTGCGCACGGCCGCTCTCCTACTGCGCCACGCCGTCCCAAGATGGCGGCCCAATTTCTCGCGTCACAGCAGCCAATGCTGCGTCTACTTATAAGATGTCTATGGGGGGAGCGGGTAACACAAGAAACACAGCAAATAAGCGGTGTTTGGTAATTTTAATGTGACATAAATTATGGCGATATTATGATATTTTCTTAATTTATATCTTGTTTGAAAATATATAGATGTATCTTACAAACTCGATATATCGCCCAGCCCTAATTTATATATATATATATATATATATATATATATATATATATATATATATATATATATATATAAATATATATATACCATATTTCCTTGAATTGCCGCAGGGCATATAGTATGCGCCTGCCTTGAATTACTGCCGGGTCAAACTCGCTTCCCAAAATAATTACCGCATGCTTAGTATTACTGCCTGTTCAAACTCATGACGTCACAATTGACACTTCCCCTGTCATCATTTTCAAAATGGAGGAGGCTGATTTCAATACCGGTAATTTGAAATCGCATAAAGGGGAGAAGATTAAGAGCTATTCCATAGGATTTAAGGTCCAAGCTTACATCACACTCAAATTTTTACCGCATGCCTTTGGTAAGCACAGGAGTGAGAAGCCATTCAAGGAAATACGGTATATGTATATATGTGTATATATATATATATATATATATATATATATATACACATATATATATATATATATATATATATATATATACACATATATATATATATATATATATATATATATATATATATATATATATATATGTATACACACACACACACACACACACACACACTCATACACACACATATATAGATGTTGGTGTATTACCTTATTCCGATGACTTGCATTGCTTGAAATCAGGCAGGTTTCACAGTAGTTGCTGATATAAGCTCCACAACTTCGAATTTACATTGTGGAGGGGGAAAGGGGCCTCCTCTCTTTCCAACAACACATTAAGTGGTTGTTTTCAGCTTTATATTTGTCTAGCTTCCATACACATTTTTAAACCGTTTATAAGACACGTTGGAGTTAACGCTTCAGATGTTAGCTTGTATGCGATAGTTTGAGACTTTTATTTTGTTAGCGCAGGCAGGATGGCGCAGCACTTTTATTGTGTAAACAGGAACTGTGCAGTCGGTCTGTGCACTCTTGACAGTCGGTAAAAAGAAAGCTTCTCTTGAAATAAAAATTGCTTTTTGCGTTCTTGACAGTTTTTTTTTTCTCCTCATACTAAGCTCGCAGAAGCCACCGTCATTGCACAAGATCGTCGAGTGCCGTGAATCTCAACCAAAGTAACCAAAGTGACGTCGTAGTGTAAATTGGTGATCAGTAATTTTAGGTACACTGTTTTTTTAATGCCTCGCGAGTGACACGTCGAGCTAATGGGCAACCCTGATGTAAACAAACTGCGGTGCGTTCATCAACAGCCGAAATGAGTAGGACAAAACGGCGCTCTCATTAGTGAAGCATGAACACAAACATATTAAACAGTGGGCTTTTTAACAATTGGGAAGGCTTGTGTCATATTTGTCCTACATAAACCATACTAAAACAAAAAATGGACTGGAGGAATGACATCTTTTGCTGATGTAATTTTACTCACCCACCCCTCGTACCCCAGAACCAAAAGTGGTATGTTCCCATTGTCTTACATCACCTGATGATTAGTTTGACTTGATGTTGTTTTTGCTAATGGTTGTGGAGCTTCACTAAATAGTAGGGGTGTGGGGAAAAATCGATATGAATATGTTGTGCGATTCAGAATCGATTCTCATTTGGAAAAAATCGATTGTTTTTTTATATTTATTTTTTTAAGATTTTTTTTAAATTTTATTTTATTTTTATCAATCCAACAAACCACTACACAGCAATACCAAAACAATGCAATCCACTTCCAAAACCAAACCTGACCCAGCAACACTCAGAACTGCAATAAACAGAGCAATTGAGAAGACACAAACACGACACAGAACAAACCAAAATTAGTGAAACACAAATGAATATTATCAACAACAGTATCAATATTAGTTATAATTTCAGCATAGCAGTGATTAAAAGTCCCTCACTGACATTATCATTAGACATTTATAAAAAAAAAAAAAAAGAACAATTGTGTCACAGTGGCTTACACTTGCATCGCATCTCATAAGCTTGACAACACACTGTGTCCAATGTTTTCACAAAGATAAATTAAGTCATATTTTTGGTTCATTTAGTAGTTAAAACACATTTACATTATTGCAATCAGTTGATAAAATATTGTCCTTTACAATTATAAAAGCCTTTTTTTTTTTTTTTTAAATCTACTACTCTGCTTGCATGTCAGCAGACTTGGGTAGATCCTGCTGAAATCCTATGTATTGAATGAATTCAGAATCGTTTTGAATCAGAAAAATATCATTTTTGAATCGAGAATCGAATCGAAAAAATCGATATATTATCGAATCGTGACCCCAGGAATCGATATTGAATCGAATCGTGGGACACCCAAAGATTCGCAGTCCTACTAAATAGCATCTATCACCATGGCAACAGCTAATTCTCTATTAAGTTTGAACACGAGACAAAGAAAGGATACTTCCATTCCACGATGCTGATGCAGGCCCGTCTTATGGGGTTCTTGAGTGTGAGGCAAAGCAGGGCCCTGGGGGGTCGCGTGGCTGTGGTGGTGGTCTGTTTCTTGGGCTTGGAGCTGTAGTGCTGCCTCTTCCTTTGCGTGGAGCTGGCCGTGGAGATGGGCCCGCCTCCTCCCGACACCAGCCCCGCCCCTCCGGTCGAGGCCGCGTTGCCCATCATCTTGGCCTGGCGCGCCGCGTCAATGGCGGCCTGCCAGCTCAGGGCGGCACCCGGCGTGGCGATATGCTCGGGGGCCAGACCCACCACGCCGCGGTTGACCCCACCTCCATCGTGGTCCCCGCCGTGCTCATTGGCCTGGGCTGTGGGCGGCAGGCGAGGGAGTGGGGGCGGAGGAGAGTAGTCGGAGCCTGCAGTACAAAGATGAGGGTTTTAGTGATTACATGGATACTGCCCTGATACTTTTGGTGCTATTAACATGATAGATTTGAACACATAAATATTAGGGGTGCACAAAAAAAATCGATTCACATGGTGATTCTTATTCTTCCTGATTCTGAATCGTTTCATAATTGAATTAAAAAAATATATTTTTTTTTTAAAAAGAAGCAATTCTTTAAAAATAAGTTTTCAGGCCATGTACATACATGCAACCAACCTGTAACCTATTTCGAAAAAGATTCATTATCATTATTATGGGTGAATGTGGAAGTAGTGCCTAAGCGCTTTGAGTACCTTGAAGGTAGAAAAGCGCTATACAAGTACAACCCATTTACCATTTATTTATGCCAAATAATACATTGCGAGAATCGGTGTGAATCAAGAATCATGTTGAATCGAAAATTGGTTCTGAATCAAATCATAACCCCATGAATCGGAATCGGATCAAATTGTCAGGTGCCCAAAGATTCACACCTTTAAAAAAGCATACATTGCAGCACAGCGGGAGTCAAACCGAAGACCCTTTGGACACAAGTCACATTCAACACCACTCATCCACATACTTTGAAGACATTAAAAGCTGTTCTCTCTCAGAAAGTAGCAGATAGCACCATTCAAGAACAACAATTCTGCAACACGAGTGGCAAGTAAGAGACGGTATTACAATAATCTCAAACAGATTACACTCCCACAAAGAGGAGAGTGAATTAAAATCCCAAAAGAGAGCACATCCTTCAAGCTGCCTGCTTAGCCAGATTAAACACACTTATAACATCCGCTCACTATGACACCGAGCTGGGATTGCACCAATGTGCTCATCCTGCAGCAGATTACGCTGTACAACTGGAGGAGAACCGTGCATCTCCGACCTTTTAGTATTTGCTTACTCAATATAAGAATTCAGCACTTTTTTTCTCCATCCATCCATCCATTTTCTACCCCTTATTCCCTTTGGGGTCGCGGAGGGTGCTGGTGCCTATCTCAGCTACAATCGGGCGGAAGGCGGGACAAATCGCCACCTCATCACAGGGCCAAGACCGATAGACAGACAACATTCACACTCACATTCACACACTACGGCCAATTTAGTGTTGCCAATCAACCTATCCCCAGGTGCATGTCTTTGGAAGTGGGAGGAAGCCGGAGTACCGGGAGGAAACCCACACATTCACGGGGAGGACTTGCAAACTCCACACAGAAAGATCCCGAACCCGGGATTGAACCCAGGACTACTCAGGACCTTCGTATTGTGAGGCAGACGCACAAACCCCTCTGCCAACGTGAAGCCCCACTTTTTTTCTCATTCGATGTTATTTTCAAACATTAAGATGTAACACCTGATAATTATCAGTGGAGTAGATAATAGTGGAAGTGAAGCCAAAGTCACTGCAGCTGTTATCTAATCAACGATAAACACGGGAGTCAGATGATATCACACTCAAGTGTCATGGCCGCAAACATACATTCATTAAAGTGTTTTCACTGTGGCCGTTTGTTAGTTTATCAGCGGTGTTACGCTAAAATGTATGTGGGTCATTTTGGCAAGACTTTGTTGAGCCGTGGGGCAAAGGTGAAGGAAGAAGTCTTTACATTCTGATGGGAATCTGGTGGTCCCAGCTTTAAGATAATACTTTCACAATACGGTATTTAAAACAATTCGGATATCATTACTGAAGATGAAAAGCATAAAATGCAGGAGGTTTTAGAATAGTTTCCGCTTTACTATGGACCCCGCCCCCAAAAAAGGGTGAAGTCATCTAACATAAAGTCAAATACTGTATTCTGAATAATCAAGGCCACACACACACACACACACACACATGCATTTGTAAATGTTGTTGTGTTTTTGTTGGTGCAGTTTGTACGTTTATTTGAAGCATCAAGTAAAAAGTTAAACAGAAAATACAAGTATACTTAGTATACCTGTGAGCATACTTGGCAACCTTGAGACCTCCCAATTCGGGAGATGGGGGGTTTGGGGGGCAGAGGGGGGCGTTTGTTGGTAGCGGGGGTTTATATTGTAGTGTCCCAGAAGTGTTAGTGCTGCAAGGAGTTCTGGGTATTTGTTCTGTTGTGTTTATGTTGTGTTACGGTGCGGAGTGTTTGTCATTCTTGTTTGGTGGGGGTTCACAGTGTGGCGCATATTTGTAACAGTGTTAAAGTTGTTTATACGGCCACCCTCAATGTGACTTGTATGGCTGTTGATCAAGTATGCGTTGCATTCACTTATGTGTGTTTGTAAAAGCCGTACATATTATGTGACTGGGCTGATACGTTGTTAGTATGGCTGAAAAGCGGACGTGACGGCAGGTTGTAGAGGACTCTAAAGGCAGTGCCTTTAAGGCACGCCCCCTATATTGTTGTACGGATGGAAATCGGGAGAAATTCTGGAGAATGGTGGCCCCGGGAGATTTTCGGGAGGGGCACTGAAATTCGGGAGTCTCCCGGAAAAATCAGGAGGGTCGGCAAGTATGCCTGCAAGACACTGGCAAAGGAGGACAGTCTTTTTTTATTTGTATTTTTTCTATTTTTATTTTTTTTATTGCAAGATAGTCTTAAATTCTGGTACTCTACTCATGATAAAAAAAAGGGTGGGTCCTAGGCCTAAGCAGAATTGCATTTTAAAAAATATGTTTTTATTTATGTAAAAAAAACATTTTTGACTTTTTAAATCAAACTTAAATTTATTTTTGATGCATGTTTTGTACTCAAACAAATTGACGGGAAAGAAAATGTTAGATATCTTAATTTTTTTGTGTGCAAAATAAAAAATAAAAAAAATACCACAATTAAGATATACATTTGTAAATTTGACTGGGATTTGATCCCAGCATTAACCCTGTGCACTATGGGAGACGGTGAGAATACTATAAGGAAATTTGTGTTTCGATTTGTATCAGTACCGTGGAAGGAAGGGACTTGGAATAAGTCTGTTCTAAAATTTTATTTGACCTACCCTGTCATTCACTAAATAACATTTTGCATTCACAACTCTTAATGCCAATCAGGACCCCCCATGAATAACGGGGTCCTACGCCCAGCACCTGATCGGCGCATAGGGAGGGACCATCCTGACTATCTAGTATCTAGTTACCACAATACCAGAATTTCAGTCGTTGATGCCAAAACCTATTTATTTCCAGGATTCTCGCTACTTTATAGAAAAGTGTTTGAAAGCGTTGAGTATTTAAGATCAGTGTGCAACAACATAATTTAAATATCAACATCAACTACCAAGAGATAACTACAATATACTCTCACAAAATTGTGTGCTCATAAATACGATCATAAATAACAACAACAGGCAACTATTTTACAATCTAGAAATAACAGCAGTAGTGTGGACCCTTCAAGTATATACACAACTTAAAACATTGTGATTAAAATGATTTCATTATGGTGGTAGTGTGACATCATCATCTCCTTTGTAATGAATCAAGCTAATAAAAAGGCTAAAACGTATACAGGAGAAACTAAAAAAAAAATGTTAATATAGTGCATATGTGGTTTTTTTTCCAGCATTTAGATTTACAATGTGAAACTAATATATGGCAGATTCATAACATCTAACTCAGGATATTTCAAGCCTTCTTTTGATCTAATTTTGATGATCATGTTTTGCAGCTTATCAAAAATCTCCGAAAATTTGGGAGTTTTAAAAACCGTAAAAGCATGATCATCAAATTTATTAAAAAAATAAAGGCTGGAAATATTTCACATTGTAATGACTTTATGTCACATATTGGTTTCACATTTAAAGTTGAATTGCTGACGTGAATATACTTTAGCACGATATTCAAATTTTTGGAGTTTCACTTGTATCTAAAGAACAATCCTTATGTTCTTATTCCCCTTAAGTATCAACATTTTAGAGTTTTCTCTTTACGGCTTTTTGGAACTATTTTTTTATTTGTTTTTTGTATTTCTCCATTGTGCTAAAAACAAGAAGGTGCGTTCAACACACGTTGCCTTCCTGGTAAAATAAATAAAGCAGTGGTTTTCAAAGTGTTGCCAAACGACAGAAGACCAGAGAGGAAACCCTAAGCTATGTTTTCTTAGCAGTTATGGAAGTTATAAAAGGTTGGCTTCAACACACTGTGATAATGCATACTCCATGGGCTTGTGGTGGCGGATCTTCACTGTCACTCGCACTGTGAACACATTTGTGACCGTTTTTACTTAAATACAAATATAAACAGGCAAGATACACCTGTCACTCTGAATATGTACCTCTACATATAGTAGCAGGAAGAAGCAGATCTTATTTAATTCTACCCCTTTTCATTCCATGGCAATTTTATCCCATTTCCTTGTTCTCTGTAACAGAACAGTGAACAAATAAATAATAAATGAATAATATACAATAGTAAGTAAACATATATTAAATACCTCAATAATATCTATCTAAAAAAAAAAAAGGGCTCAAGATGTTCATCATAATTATTGTTCTGTGTACTTTGTGAACACTTGTAGTTTGAACAGTCCCTTAAACTAAATGATATTGGTGTTTTGTTTGATTTCTTTGGTTAATCCATTCCTTAATTTAGTTGCACACACTGATATGCTAAAGGTTTTAAGTGTTGTACAAGCATACCAATGCTTTAAATTTGATTTTCCTCTAAGGTTATATTTCTCCTCTTTTGTTGAGAATAATTGTTGTGCATTCTTGGGTAGCAAGTTATAATTTGCTTTGTACAGCATTTTAGCTGTTTGCAATTGCACCAAATCATTGAATTTCAATAGTTTTGATTCAATAAATAAAGGGTTTGTATGTTCTGTATATCCAACATTATATATTATTCTAAGTGATTTTTTTGTAGTACCATTAGTACAAGTTTTTAAATGAAGCACACATTTGTAGTTGTTTCCCCATATAATAACCCAGATCAATCAATCAATCCATCAATCAATGATTATTTATATAGCCCTAAATCACTAGTGTCTCAAAGGGCTGCACAAACCACAACACAAACCACTACGACATCCTCGGTAGGCCCACATAAGGGCAAGGAAAACTCACACCCAGTGGGACGTCGGTGACAATGATGACTATGAGAAACCTTGGAGAGGACCGCATATGTGGGGTATGATATGGTAAAACTAGCGAGCAGTAAAGAATATGAAGTGATTTTTGAACATGTTTTGCTTTATTAATTTATTGTATGTATGTATTTTTTGCATGTTGGTATGAACTTTGTATCGAAGTTTCCATACTTCTGATAACCCGGTATAGGGCGGTATAGCTCGGTTGGTAGAGTGGCCGTGCCAGCAACTTGAGGGTTGCAGGTTCGATTCCCGCTTCCGCCATCCTAGTCACTGCCGTTGTGTCCTTGGGCAAGACGCTTTACCCACCTGCTCCCAGTGCCACCCACACTGGTTTAAATGTAACTTAGATATTGGGTTTCATTATGTAAAGCGCTTTGAGTCACTAGAGAAAAGCGCTATATAAATATAATTCAATTCAATTCAATAACCCGAGTATCTTCAAGGATAAAAGAAGAGGATACTGTATGAAAATGGAGCTGTTCTTTCACCTTGGTGGAGGTCTTTTATCGCCACAAAAAATAGTCCAATCGGCCAAAACGGTGCTTCCATTACCAAATAGAATATAATTTAGAATAATAAGCCCGACGTAGACAACAGTTCTTTGAGGTTTTGGCAAGCAAAGCGTGATTGCCACTTCCTCTGTGCGTTACATGACATGCTGTCATTATCACTGTCACCATGAACACTGCTTTTAACGCTGATAATATTTTTATACAGTTTATATGCCGTCTTGCAGGCGTACACACAAAAGAAGAAGAAGAAGAAAAGCGGTTCTCTGTCAAGTCTGCACTAATTAGCGTCCAGCAACGTGGAACTTGCAAGCGGGCCAACTAGGATGTGGCAAACTCTGCTGGAGCACACAACCTCCTTAGCAGTGACACACAACTGTGCATACGAGGCCAGCACGCACACTTTAAAGCGAAAAGAATGGAAGTTCAAGCCAGCAGGACATTTCTTCAAATGGACCAAGCAGCAATTTCCTACATTCATACAATGAATACGATGCTGGCGTCCATGAATGCAAAATGAGACATTTTCTGTCCCGTCAACAATGAGGTGCAATAAGTAATGTGAGTGAGGTTAGCAGCACAATCGACACATGGATTTATTCATAAGACATCATGCAGATGATGTCTAACAGAGGGCAGCCAGTGAAGTTGTGCCGTGTGTAGGTTTGTAAACGTCATTCTATTCCCTGACACTTTTAAAGCTTGCGTCACAATGCCAGCTCAGGCTTTTAGCTCGCTGTGGAGCACGCTCGTCTCGCATTCGGGTGAACCCAAATTCAAGCCATGGGTGGACCGGAAAAAGCAGGGTCTGGACTAGGATGCTCACATGGCCTGCACTCTGTTACCTTATTATATGTGTTCACTTGGGTTAGTTAGTTAGTTAGTTAGTTACTTAGTCAGTCAGTTAGTTAGTTAGTTAGCAACAGCGCAGAATGTAATGGGTGGATTTTGATTAAACATTCAGGAAATTTCAGAAAATAACAAGAAAAGTGATGACTTTTTGGGATTAAGGACTTTTTTATTTTACTATTGTGAGAATGCTTCTCTAGTTACTTATCTGACATATTGTTTAGGCTTAAAAACAAGTTCAGAATACATGAGCATATTTTTTCCATTACATTTCGTTTGATATTTGTTTAACTAATTAAAATGTGTTTTTTTGGAGTATAAGTCGCACCGGAGTATAAGCCGCACCTGCCGAAAATGCATAGTAAAGAAGGAAAAAAACATATATAGGTCGTACTGGAGTATAAATCAAATGTTTGGGGGAAATTTATTTGATAAAACCCAACACCAAGAATAGACATTTGAAAGGCAATTTAAAATAAATAAAGAACAGTGAACAACAGGCTGAATAAGTGTACGTTACATGACGCATAAATAACCAACTGAAAAGGTGCCTGGTATGTTAACGTAACATATTATGGTAAGAGTCATTCAAATAACTATAACATATAGAACATGCTATACGTTTACCAAACAATCTGTCACTCTTAATTGCTAAATTCGATGAAATCTTATACGTCTAGTTTCTTACATGAATGAGATAAATAATATTTTTTGGATTTTTTACGGTAATGTGTTAATAATTGCACACATAAGTCGCCCCCGAGTATAAGTCGCACCCCTGGCCAAACTATGAAAAAAACTGCGACTTATAGTCCGAAAAATACGGTATTTGTTATTTTCTTGTCACAAATAGATTATATGTGTATTTTACACAGATAAAGTTTTATATAGTTTATAGGGCTGTGAATATTCGGGCACCACACGATTCGATTGGATGCGATTCCTGGGGGTAACGATTCCATTTAAAACAATTCTCATTTCAAAATCGATACTTTTTTAATAACATTGGGTGCCAGTTCCATGATTAACTACATTCATCCATAAAATAGATAAACAGCTCTGATACATTTCTATATTACTTAAAATAAAACTAGTTTTGTTTGATAAAATTCTAACCAAACATTTGCTAAAGTGACTGGACAGGACAGGTTTTTTTATTTTTTGAACCAATTAAAAATTGTTACAAATAAGAATCGAGATTAATCCGAACATTTATTTTTTTGACACTTATAATCAATAAGTTTATTTTTGGAGCGTTGAGTATTGGCCGATATTGATTCGATAAGATATCAGCAGTAATAACACATAGATGTATTATTTTTAATGTGGAATGTTGGAAACATTTTGATCAATTGAAATTAATCAAACAGAGAACAATGGTGGGTATGAAAAACACTAACCTAATCACAATTAACGATCTTGAATAAATATGTGCTGCCTTTAAGTTGAAGTGGAGTGGTCATTTGTTTTTTGGTGACACCTACTGGCCACAATAATTCATGACATTAGACTCATGATGCAGTAAGTTGAATGAAACGTACATGTTTTCTACTGGATACTTTCTAATACACTTCTGCCTTGGAGACTATGTATGTGTAAGTAATACAGTATATGTAACCAGAGGTGGGTAGTAACGCGCTACATTTACTCCGTTACATCTACTTGAGTAACTTTTGGGATAAATTGTACTTCTAAGAGTAGTTTTTATGTAACATACTTTTACTTTTACTTGAGTATATTTATAGAGAAGAAACGTTACTTCTACTCCGCTCCATTTATCTGCAATTAGGTTGCTACTCGCTACTTTTTTTTTTATCGATCTGTTAATGTTTGTTTTGGTTTTGTCAGACACGCATTCAAAGTAGGATCTAAGCATGCTTGCGTTTCACCAATCACATGCAGTCACTGGTGACGTTGGACCAATCAAACAGAGCCAGGTGGTCACATGACCGTCACACGTAGAACCCGACATGTTGAAAAACTTATCGGGGTGTTAGCATTTAGTGGTCAACTGTGCGGGATATGTACTGTACTGTGTAATCTACTAATAAAAGTTTCAATCAATCAAACAATCAAAAGTGTAAAGGAAAAAAGACACGTTTTATTTCAACCGTACTTCCCGTCAAAAGCCTAAAGACTGATCGCACAGTTCCTGTCTTCACAATAAAAGTACCGCTCCATTGCGCCTGCACTAACAAAATAAGAGTCTCCGAAAGCCAGCGCAAACAAACTAGCAAGCTACGGAGTTTGCCGCCAATGTATTTCTTGTAAAGTGTATAAAAACGAATATGGACGCTGGACAAATAAGATGCCAAAAACCAACGACTTTCATGTGGTATTAGACAGGAAAGAGGAACTTTTTTTCTACTCCATTTGAAAACCGGGACGTTATCAGCACTATACTGTCTGATTCCAATCAATGCAAGTCATCAGAATCAGGTAATACACCAACTTATATTCTTGTCTTCATGAAAGATCGGAATCTATATGTTAAACATGCATGTATATTCATTAAAACACCTTTAACATGTCAACAAAAACGGCAAAATAAATAAATATAAATTATATACTGTATATATAAAGGTATGTGTATATATATACATGATATGTGTGTATGTATATGTATATATGAGGTAGATCACCTCGACTTGGTCATTTATTAAGTAATTGATAAACGTTGAAAAACGTATTGGGGTGTTACCATTTAGTGGTCAATTGTACGGAATATGTACTGTACTGCAATCTACTAATACAAGTTTCAATCAATCAATCAATGCCTACTGAGCCTATGGTGCTGTTAAGTTATTGTGGCTCAATTTGCCTTAATTTTTATTTTAATTTTAATGTATTATTATTTAATATATAATATTGTTTTAGTTGCTTAAGAGATATTCCTGGCTCTGAATTTGCTCATTGCTATTTTTATGTTTTTGTGCATTATTTGTTGCTGTAATCATTAAACGAACAGGTTACTCATCAGTTCCTCAATACTTGAGTAGTTTTTTCACAACATACTTTTTACTTTTACTCAAGTAAATATTTGGGTGACTACTCCTTACTTTTACTTGAGTAATAAATCTCTAAAGTAACAGTACTCTTACTTGAGTACAATTTCTGGTTACTCTACCCACTTCTGTATGTAAGTACTTGTTTGTATTGTAAAATGTGCTGTTAAGACTGCAATAATGTTCAATGAAGGACGTAAGTTTGTTTGCTTTTGTGTGCTTAGCTGTTGTGTGGCTGCTAGTTCCTATAGCTTACCATGTTTACCTTTTTTAAACCGCTAAAACCTGACTGCTTGTATCAGAATGCTTATATTAGACATGTTACAGGCAAGCCGAAATCTTCCAATACTTTTTTTTTTTTTTTTTTTGCTGATACTGGACCAAATTTCGATATCAATATTAGCTCGACACAACAATTTCATATATAATAGATTACATTTATGTATTTATATAAATGAAGCATGAAGTATATTTTTCATCCATTTTAGTTTTCATTAAATATAATTCAATATCCATCTAATTTCTACAGCTTATTCGCTTTGGAGTGGCGGGGGGCACTGGTGCCTATCTCAGCTACAATCGGACAATAATTAAATCAAAATAGTAAAACAGTCATGCAATCTATTATATGAAAATCAGATGTAATAAAAACATAATTCAAACATATAACAAATCAAGTGGTGCTTATTGAACATAAGCACCACTTGATTTGCTTGAGGGCTTGTTCACGTGGTGCCTTCGTGCCGACCTTATACACACACACACACACACACATACACACACACACAGTGCAGGCAGCTGATATTAATAACTACTTATTAATATTCATCTGCAGTGGAGAGATGAGAGGCCAGAGTAACCCAGATAGCAGCCTTTCTCTCTACCTGCACTTTTAGCTACTTAGCAACCGCATCATGCTAACATCGTTGTACCACATCAAAAAAGATAGCATCTGCAAAAAAGCAGGAAACTCCTTATTTGTACAACTTCCTGTGCAGTATATGTCCTAGTATTTTTCTTAAAATATTCACCTTAAAGGCCTACTGAATCCCACTACTACCGACCACGCAGTCTGATAGTTTATCAATGATGAAATATTAACATTGCAACACATGCCAATTCGGCCGGTTTAGTTTACTAAATTACAATTTTAAATTTCCCGCGGAGTTTCTTGTTGAAAACGTCGCGGAATGATGACGCGTATGATGACGCGTATGATGACGTGTGCGCGTGACGTCTCGAGTTGGAGAGGACATATTACCGCAGCACCACTAGCGGCTAAAAGTCGTCTCTTTTCATCGCGCAATTACACAGTATTCTGGACATCTGTGTTGCTGAATCTTTTGTAATTTGTTCAATTAATAATGGAGAAGTCAAAGTAGAAAGATGGAGGTGGGAAGCTTTAGCCTTTAGCCACACAAACACACGGTGTTTCCTTGTTTAAAATTCCCGTAGGTGAAGCTTTACTATGGATCAGGGTGGTCAAGCGAACAATAATCCCAACCACTTGTCAACCGGCAGGTTTCGGTGAGAAAATTGTGGTAAAAAGTCGCCTCCTACCGGAGATCTGCGGAGCTTGCGCCGTCCATGCAGCTGCTGTGACTTCCCTCAGACACTGGCGTCAACAAACCCGTGGACACACCCCTCTGACTATCAGGTACTATTTTACTCACTAAAACACTAGCAACACAATAGAAATATAAGGGATTTCCAAGAATTATCCTAGTAAATGTGTCTGAAAACATCTGAATCGCTGACAATGCAATCGCCTTTTTTTTTTTTTAATTTGTTTTCTAGTCCTTTGCTATCAATATCCTCATCCACAAATCTTTCATCCTCGCTCAAATTAATGGGGAAACTGTTTTTTTCTCGGTCCGAATAGCTCTTTTTGTTGGAGGCTCCCATTATAAACAATGTGAGGATGTGAGGAGCCCTCACACGGGTGACGTCATCGTCTGTTACTTCCGGTAAAGGCAAGGCTTTTTTTTATTAGCGACCAAAAGTGGCGAAGTTTATCGTCGGTGTTCTCTACTAAGTCCTTTCAGCAAAAATATGGCAATATCGCGTAATGACCAAGTATGACACATAGAATGGACCTGCTATGCCCGTTTGGATAAGAAAATCTCATTTCAGTAGGCCTTTAAATGAGAAATGTGTCCATAATGTCAAGTAGGTTACCATAGTGACAACGTATAAATTAAACAGCAACATTAGCAACGTTAGCATGCTACAGTCTCTCCCCCGTTTGCTGCGTCTTCCTGCTCTCTCTCTCTCTCTCCGCCGCCCTTTACGTCCGCCGGCAAAGGGCACATGGCGGCGTGCATATGATGTATGAATGGCGGCGCTCTTAGCCCGGAGTGGCTTCCGCTAAAGTAATTGCACACGTTCTCGAGAACGTGAATGGAATCCGCGTCCTTGTCAAGGTCTGCTGCACTGAAGCATTGGAGACACAAAATGCTAACCGTTAATCCTAAAAACAGGTTATTGTGTGTTTTTTTAACCATTTTATTTACGACACTTTTAAAATGTGCATTTCCCGTTTGAGCCACAGGACAGGTCCATGAACGCATCACAAGGTGATGGAGGTCTTTGACGGTGGAAACTAAGCGTGGAACTTTTCCATCCTCTCCTCATTCCTCAGCATTTTCAAAGACTTTCAATAAGTCCTCCAAATGGAAGTTGAGGGTTGCCTTGGCGACCATGTACAGTACTATGATAAACATAAAGACACATACTAGACAGCATGCTGCGAATTACGCTGACTGAACTCATTCTATCCATTCAGACTACAACAGCGCCATGATGTCATCTACAGCAGTGTTCCGCAACCACCGGGCCTCACAATAAATTAAAAAAAATAATAATAATTTTTTGTTTTTAACTATTAAATCAACATTAAAAACACAATATATACATTATATATAAATATAGATCAATACAGTCTGCAGGGATGCAGTCCGTAAGCACACATGATTGTATTTCTTTATGAAAAAAAACACACAAAAAAACCACCCCGCACCCCAGTCTGTGGGACAAATTTTCAAGCGTTGACCAGTCCGCAGCTACAAAAAGGTTGGAGACCACTGATCTACAGTACTTCTGTACTGTACAGTACAGTACCTGCGAGCACATTGTGTTCCAAGACCTTCCTTGTAACTCAGAACGCTTGTATCTCAAACCAGCCGGCCCATTAAAATCAATTTAAATCAGTTTAATGTGTACTTGGCCCTCCCAAAAACGCCACAATTTTAACATTTAAATTGCCTTTTAAAAAGTAAAACAAACTTTTGGACCTGGTTGTAAAAACCTTTTAGACAAGTCTAATTCCATTAACAACCTGGTCTGATGAAGATAAGGTTATTTTTTATTTATTTTTTTAATAAAATAAAATGAGATTAAAAAAAACAAAAACAATGACATTTTTTTGGATAAAAAAGAAAGTAAAATCATATAAAAGAATTACATAAAAAATAGTAATTAATGATAGTGTTAGTGGACCGGCGACACACACAATCATGTGTGTTTCAGGGACTATGTCCCTTGCAGACTGTGTTATATATGTTGTGGGAACCAGCATTTTGGTAGCAGAAAGAAACAACCCTTTTTTGTGTGAGTGGGTGTGGCTGGGTGTGAATGGGGGAGGGAGGGGTTTTCTTTGGGGGGTTGATGCACTGATGGAAAGTGTATTTTGTGTGTTTTTGTGTTGATTTAATTAAAAAAAAAATAAAAATAAAAACTTTTGGATCATAAATAATATTGGAAATTCAGTACAATGGAATGTACAACAAACAACTACATTATTATGTATTAATGGATTAATATTATCTGGCTTTTATCTTGGGGAGTGGACTAATGCGTATCCCCTTCGCTGACTCTCCATCAAGCGTTGTCAAGTCTGCACGTCTCTTACAGTGGGGCAAAAAAGTGTTTAGTCAGCCACCGATTGTGCAAGTTCTCCCACTTAAAATTATGACAGAGGTCTGTAATTTTCATCATAGGTACACTTCAACTGTGAGAGACAGAATGTGAAAAAAAAAAAATCTCGGAATTCACATTGTAGCCCCAAAACATCACTGCTCTGGAGAAGATCGGCATAGAAGAATGGGCCAAAATACCAGCTACTGTGTGTGCAAACCTGGTAAAGACCTATAGTAATCGTTTGACCTCTGTTATTGCCAACAAAGGTTATATTACAAAGTATTGAGTTGAATTTCTGTTATTGACAAAATACTTATTTTCCACCATAATTTACAAATAAATTCTTTAAAATTCCTACAATGTGAATTCCTCGATTTTGTTTTTCACATTCTGTCTCTCACAGTTGAAGTGTAACTATGATGAAAATTACAGACCTCTGTCATCCTTTTAAGTGGGAGAACTTGCACAATCCGTGGCTGACTAAATACTTTTTTGCCCCACTGTATTAGAAGCTACTTATTGACATAGGGTTGCTGCGTGTGTGATGGAGGCAAGCAGTGTACATTAGTAAACCTCACTCACAACCCAGTCTTTTAGCTCGGTAGTCAGCACGCTCGCCCCTAATGCAGACGATCAGGCAAGGGACCTAGTACAGTGGTGCCGTGACCCGGATGAGAGTGAGGTTTAGGGCGGTGAGTTTAACGTAGGCCAGCCAGTGTGGTTGGGCCATGTGTACGTTAGCGAACGTCAATCCTCGACAATTTTAAGAGCAATGCTGGATCTTGAAGGCCAGCCTGGGCTTTTAGCTCAGTAGTCTGCACGCCCGCCTCTCATGTGGACCCCCAGTCTTCAAACCCTGTGCAAAACGGAAATGGCAAGGACTGAACTACGCGTTTCTCTTAGGCAGGGGTGTCCAACTCATTTTTAGCTCAGGGGCCACATGGAGGAAAATCTATTCCCAAGTCGGCCGGACTGGTAAAATCATGGCATGATTACTTAAAAACAAAGACAACTTCAGATTGTTTTCTTTGTTTAAAAATAGACCAAACACATTCTGAAAATGTCAAAATCTTGTTTTTGTTTTTTACACTGACATATTGCGGTTTATCTTCCTTTTTGGTCATTCATACTTTCTAAAGAAATTATGTGATTATGCTCATCAGTCAAATATGCCTCCTAGTTATAAGTATGACACGAAATGTACAGATAATTAAAACCATTTATTTGAGTATGAACATAAGTAAGTAGTGTCAAGACACAGAAGCGTTGACGCAAGGAACATAGCTCCGCCCCCTCTGAAGTCAGGGAATCCAAAGATGTGCTATTGCGACATCCAGTGGACACATTTAGAACAGCAGTTTCTTTTATTCAAAAATGTCAGCTAATTTTTATACTTTGCCAACTCATCTTGCGGGCCGGATAAAACATGTTCGCGGGCCTCATCCGGCCCACAGGCTGTATGTTTTACACGCCTGCTCTTTGGCATCTGGCAACCCAATCTCTGAGGTCTTTAAGGGACGTCCAGGAGAAGTCACTTCCGGGTTACAACACACCAAGCGACGGGTTTGTCTGTCCACCAAAGCTAGTGTTCCACCATCCAGTTTGTCAGTCAGGACTACACACAAAAAAAAATCATACACAGCTTCTGCAGCTTCTCAATATTTTAATAGATAAATGTTCATTGTTTGCAGCTTGAGTGATGCAGACTGACTCTACAGTGGAGCTTGGCTCGCCACGTCAGTTTGGTAACAGGAAAGTTTCTCTGATTTGGCTGTCTGCTTCTCCTCCTTCATTCTAACTTTCTTAGTTCTGATGGTTGGAGGGCAGGATGTCGATCTCTGAGCAACGCTCAAAGGCGCACATCAACTGTTTAATAAAAACCTATGCTTGTTTCTTGTGTAAATGAAGGCGGCACAACAACATGTAATGATATATTAGCTCTTTATTGCTCCAACGGCACAGCCCTGTTATACATATTACTTCAACAGAGATTGAAAAAGTATGCCTGCAATTAAAAGCATAACAAAATGCTGTGAGACGGCTCGAATCTCGATTACTATTGAATTAGGATACTTGTATGTTGAGGTACCACAGTATTGATAACAATAATTATAACAAATATCAATGATTTAATATTAGGATTATATATTATTCAATATCATTAAAGGTAGTAATTTACATATTAATTATGTCATAATTTTTTATAATTTTTAAATGTACATACATAAGGACATGGCCTATTGCCAAGTAAGGGTGCAACTGTTCGTCGACAATGTCGAAAAATATTGATAATAAAACGTTGTTGTGACGTCATCACTTATGTTTTTCAGCACGGCGATTCCAACGAACAACATGTTTAGTATGGAACATTTCCTTAATTGTTGTTAAAAACCCGAATGCCTTGCTCATTTTGTAAACCAGATCTTGTTTTTATGACACTACATCTGTGATATGGGAGCATTTAAATTGGGGTAATATTGGACATCTGAAGGATGCGGCCTCAACTCTGTAAGATAGTTAGCTTGTACCTGGCTAGCTGGCTGACAAGTGTGGGATGAAGTTCTATGGAAAATTGATTTAACTATCATTGTTAGAACAATTATGTACATATGATCATACAACACTTATGCTTAAGGGCCGTTGCTATAGTTATTATCAATTGTGCTGAAGTTGTTCTTTTTCTATCTGTGCAAGGCCAGTCTCGTACCATTGTTTGTTTCCAGAATCAACCTGCTGACTGCTAAGGCCGAACATCAAGTGCCGTGACGCAGACAAAGCAGAGACAGGGTTATATTACGAGTGTCAACACATTTACATTTCAGTAATATATTGTGTCTAACTAGAGCTGTTGATATTACCCCCTTCCATCAGCGGCAGCTTCACTGATGTAACCAGGGACCTCCCAAATAAATACATGAAGCACGGGGGCTGGACTTTAGAGTGTAGTTTGGATCTGTAACCAGAGTACAGCCTAAAAAACGTCTCTCCTCATTTGAGCCCAATTGAACTCTGTTTCTGCATGATTCCTTGCTTCTTGTCTGTTTAATAGATCACATCAGTGTTTGAACCCTGACAATCATTTTAGCCAAAGTCCGCCAGCTAAGCTTTGTCTAAATCAATTCAAACACTTTTTAAAGCAGTGTCAATTTGCAGTGCGATATTAAAATGCACAATAACAAACGTCAGTTGCACACACACACACACACACGCAAACACACAGCATTAGGTACCAATGCGCCGGTATCATAAAAAATTAAACATATAATCTTTTATACGGCTAAAAAGTTATGAAGTAATCAATAATACAACTTTATACATTAGATTGCTAACAATGCCAGGGGTAATTTGACAATCAATAATATACCACTGTGCAGCTTTTTAAACACATCATCACAAAATGTTTTTTTCTTTTTGAGGGCGTTAGATAGTTTTGGTGTAATGTTGTCTGTTTTAATTACTGCTGTTGTAAATGTCCTTTTTTACAATAAAAAAATTATACTATGTTTTTTTAGTGATATTTTTATTTTATAAAGTGATATAAAATGTAAAGATATATTTATGAATGACTTAGTCATCTTTGTTTTTAGTAAAAACATGCCTAAAATATCTTAAACTGAATTTAAAAATTGATGGCTAAATTAGAGCTCCTGAATATGTGTAGACTTTACAGTTTGATTAGTACTATTCGTTAAGATAGCCAATGACTGACTTAGTTGAAAATAATATTATGACTACAAAATCAAATTAAAACTGTCACAATGTAAAATAACCCGTGAAAAACAATTTTCAAAATTTTACGGTAGAAAATGGCAACTCAGTTTGCAAAATGTTACTGTAAAAAAACAGTGATACCGTTCTTCTATTTACATTACTGCACTGTAGTAGCTACTGTAAGTGTGACAGTAGTAATGTAACCATCAAAATCTTTGGCCTCAGACCTGGTCCGATATCGAGTCTCGATACGTAAAATATGCAGATTTTTTTTTTACAGTGTCTGAACTAAAGTATTTTGGGAAAATAGGTCAAACAATTCCTTCAGAACCAATTAACTACTAATAAAAAAACAATACTTGGCACTTTTATTTAGAGCTGAGCTAAAATGGTTTAGCCATGCCATGTTTTTTTTTTGCACAGTCAAAGTTTGTGGCTTCACTACATCGTGGATTTTTTTTTACAACATATGCTATGTGTGTTGCTCCTAAATGACGAATTTCTAAGCACAAACAAGTCTGAATGAAGTAAAAATATCACTACAACAGTAGTATTGGCCACGAGATGAGACCAAACCAATCAGAGTGCAACGTTCAATATGATAGGCTCAGCCTCAACCAGCATCTAGTCCCGCCTTGAGGAATGTAAATGTGAGAGTCGTGGGTGTTGTTTTGAGTTTAGAGGGGTCTCGCAATGTTGAAAACTGTAATTAGAAGTTTTTTTTATTACTTTGCAAAATGAAAATATTCAGTTTGTTATTATTTATTCGTACTTTCAGAAAATTCATTCACCACAGTCAAAATGTACGTCAACAAAGAGTTCCAGCACTTTGATGACAGGATGAGAAACACTTTTGAATTTAACTGATACTTGGTCAATGCTACATGCTAACTTTAGCATGTTAACATTGTGACGTTAGAATGCTAGCTTTTTTTTAAGCTAATTTCACAGGTATACAGTCATATGTTTTGCATCTCTGTCTGGACTGGAGCCTGCAGTGCCTCAGACTGGAAGTTTCTGCAGAGAGTGAGGACGGTGGAAAAGACCATCAAGACTCCTCCTCCTCCTATCCAGGAAATCGCGAAAAGTCGCTGCCTGACCAGGGCTCAGAAAAACTGCAGAGACTCCTCCCACCACCCCCACCAAGGACTGATTTCACTCCTGGACTCTAGAAAGAAGTTCCGCAGCCTCCATAACAGAACCTCCAGATTCTGTAGCAGCTTCTTCCCTCAGTCCGTAAAACTCTTGAACGCATCATAATAATCCCCTCAATTCCCCCCAAAAAGGATTAACTCGCTGGAATGTAAAGACAATATAACTTCCCTGCTTGACACTCAGCATCAAGGGTTGGAATTGGGGATTAAATCACCAAAAATGATTCCCGGGCGCGGCCACCGCTGCTGCCCACTGCTCCCCTCACCTCCCAGGGGGTGATCAAGGGTGATGGGTCAAATGCAGAGAATAATTTTGCCACACCTCGTGTGTGTGCGACAATCATTGGTACGTTAACTTTAACTTTTATAACATACATCCATAAACGTGGATGCATATGCAAAAAGGCAATACACTTATCTGTACAGTAATCTATTTATTTATATCTGCACCTTTTTGCTATTTTATCCTGCACTACCATGAGCTAATGCAACAAAATGTCATTCTTATCTGTACTGTAAAGTTAACATTCGAATGACAATAAAAGGAAGTCTAAGTCTAAGGCAGGGGCGCTCACACTTTTTCTGCAGGTGAGCTACTTTCCAATTGACCAAGTCGAGGAGATCTACCTCATTCCTATTTATAATTTATATTTATTTATTTATGAAAGAGACATTTTTGTTAACAAGTTAATGGTGTTTAATGATAATACAAGCATGTTTAACACACATAGATTCCTTTCTTTCATGAAGACAAGAATATAAGTTGGTGTAATTTATTCTGATGACTTGCATTGATTGGAATTAGACAGTGGTGCTGATAACGTCTGCATTTTCAAATGGAGGAAAAAAAAGTCCTCCTTTCTGTCCAATACCACATGAAAGTGGTTGGATTTGACATCTCATTTGTCCAACTTGCATAATCGTTTTTAAACACTTTGTTATGAGAGTAGCATATGTGTGAGGCCCTTTAATGTCTGGCAGCAGGTGAGTGACGTCAGTGAGTGTGCGGGTGGGCAAGCAAGTGAGAAAGCGGTCGCTGAGGGCGGGGGAGAAATACATTGGCATCAAACTCCGTAGCTTGCTAGCTTGTGCACGCTAGCTTTCTGAGACTCTTATTTTGTTAGCACAGGCAGGATGAAGCAGGTCTTTTATGGTGAAGACAGGAACTGTGCAGTCGGTCTTTAGAGTTTTGACAGTAGGTACGGAGTCTCTAGAAATAAAATGTGTTTCTCTGCGTCCGCCCTGTTAGCGATTTTTTTCTTAAATATGAGCTCGCAGCAGCCAGCGTCATCTCACAAGATCCCCGGGTGCCGAGAATGTCAAACAACTGACGAAAGTGAAGTCTTGGTATGATTGATGATTGCTCATTTTTATGTCTATTTTTTAATGCCTGGCTTGAGATCGACTGACACATCCTCCGAGATCGACCAGTCGATCGCGATCGACGTAATGCCCACCCCTGGTCTAAGGTATGCAGTCATATGTTTTGTTGCTTAATCCTATCTGGCTAGTGTGGTAGCTATTAGTGTTTCAGTTCGGCTATGGCTTTTCAGCATCAACAAACAATGTTGTTTCCACTTCCATTTTTTGTCTCCGTTTTCCACTTCTCGTATTGTGTGAGCGCTGGCTACCGCACCTGTCCTTGATTGGCAATCAGGTAGCCACTTAAGTAAGCTTCTTGAGTAGGACATTATGGTTGTTTTGTGCGATTGCCAGTGGTTGCATTCCCTGATTTTTTCCCTAATAAAAGAGCTGTTTGACTGCACATTGCCTACCTGTCTCTGTATGCCAACAATACCAAGCCACAAACGTAACAAAAGGTGTCATTTCAACATTTTGGAGACAGCTTACCTGTTTGGCTTCTCTGTACTTTATAATCACGACCGGGTGGGAACGCGTCTACTAGAAAAAGTGAGTCAATCATCACAAACAGTGATGAAGTTTAAAAATGTAAAAAAAAAAAAAAAAATGAGAGAATGTGGCTCACACTCGCTGGGCATCAGCCAGGAGGGAATGACTGGATTTGCGTTCAAGTGAAGCGAAGCAATCGCAAAGTTTCCTCGCGTTCCAGAGAGGAAACAGATGTCAACTGATGGGTCGCCGATGCTACAACAGGACAGTACACACACATCATGCACGCAGCGACTGACATTAATAGAACATCTTCTCTGAAGGCGAGAAGAGTCTACCTATTCAATTAGCAGACAGGGTGACGCCATTTTAGCGTTGCAACAATAAAATATTGTACATAAAATAAATATATGTATATATATATATATATAAATCTATATATATGTATGTATGTAGACCCAGGACACGTTGGGAAGACTATGTCTCCCGGCTGGCCTGGGAACGCCTCGGGATCCCCCGGAAAGAGCTGGACGAAGTGGCTGGGGAGAGGGAAGTCTGGGCTTCCCTGCTTAGGCTGCAGCTCCCGCGACCCGACCTCGGATAAGCGGAAGAAGATGGATGGATGGATGGTATATGCATATATATGTATGTATATACATAACTATGTATATACATATATACATACATATACATATACACACATATAATATATATATATATATATACATACACACATATTTACATATATATGTATTTATATACATACACACATATGTATATATGTATATATACATATATGTACTCTATATATATATATATATATACATATATGTATGTATATATATACATATATACAGTAAATATATGTATATATACATATATCTACATATATATATATATATACAGTACATATATATGTATATATACATATATCTATACAGATATATGTATATATATGTATGTATATACATATATGTTCATATATATATGTGTGTGTGTGTGTGTGTGTGTGTGTGAGAGAGAGAGAGAAACCCAAGAGGAGAGGAGTCACGCTTTTGATCAACAACACATCGGGGAGCCATGAAGCGAGCGCTAATGTCTACATGCACGCACACACACACACACACACACACACACACACATACACACACACATACACACACGCGCGCACACAACACACACAAAAGCACGCACAAGAACACACACAAATACACTGTAAGGTTGTGATTAAGCGATGAGTGTGCAGGGCTGTAAAGCGCTAATGAATGTGCTCTCATAGCTTAGCAGGAGAGGGAGCGTTTGGTTTATGACTCAACATGTCCCCCCCATCAGGAGACACACACAACCCCACAGGAACGCTGAACATCTCTGTGTACTGTCGATTAAACACAGCACTGCAGTTACAACAAAGCTAATAACTCCTCGATCACAATATGGGACGACTCCTCTTTTTCTTGCGGTCTTGTATGATTTTTACACCAGATGCCCTCCGACTGATCTGAACATACAATATCTTTAATGGAAAATATCATCATGTATTCCAGTCAATGTAGTACTCGAGGTACTACTTTTAATATGTGTAAATTCAAGGCCTACTGAAATGAGATTTTCTTATTTAAATGGGGATAGCAGGTCCATTCTATGTGTCATACTTGATCATTTCACGATATTGCCATATTTTTTGCTGAAAGGATTTAGTAGAGAACATCCACGATAAAGTTCGGAACTTTTGGTGCTGATAAGAAAGCCTTGCCTTTACCGGAAGTCGCAGACGATGACATCACAAGGGTGAGGGCTCCTCACGTCCTCACATTGTTTTTAATGGGAGCCTCCAGCAGCGAGAGCTATTCGGACCGAGAAAACGACAATTTCCCCATTAATTTGAGAGAGGGTGAAAGATTCTTTGATGATGATATTGATAGCGAAGGACTAGAAAATAAATAAAAATAAATAAATAAAAAACGTTTTTTAAAAAAAGGCGATTGCATTGGGACAGATCAGGATGTTTTTAGACACATTTACTAGGATAATTCTGGGAAATCCCTTATCTTTCTATTGTGTTGCTAGTGTTTTATTGAGATTAAATAGTACCTGATAGTCGGAGGGGTGTGTCCACGGGTGTCTTGAGGCCAGTGTCTGAGGGAAGTCACGTCAGATACTACGACGGCACAAACTCCACAGATCTCCGGTAAGAGGTGACTTTTTACCACAATTTTCTCAGTTGCCAGTTGACAAGTGGTCGGGATCCATGTTCGCTTGACCGCTCTGATCCATAGTAAAGCTTCACCTCCGGGAATTTTAAACAAGGAATCCCTGTGTGTTTGTGTGGCTAAAGGCTAAAGCTTCCCAACTCCATCTTTCTACTTTGACTTCTCCATTATTAATTGAACAAATTGCAAAAGATTCAGCAACACAGATGTCCAGAATACTGTTTAATTGCGCGATGAAAAGAGACGACTTTTAGCCGCAAATGTTGTTGCGCTAATATTTCCTGACAGTCCGTGACGTCACGTGCACGCGTCATCATCCCGCGACATTTTCAACAAGAAACTCCGCGGGAAATTTAAAATTGCAATTTAGTAAACTAAACCGGCCGTATTGAAGTGAAGTGAATTATATTTATATAGCGCTTTTTCTCTAGTAACTCAAAGCGCTTTACATAGTGAAACCCAATATCTAATTTTTACATTTAAACCAGTGTGGGTGGCACTGGGAGCAGGTGGGTAAAGTATCTTGCCCAAGGACACAACGGCAGTGACTAGGATGGCGGAAGCGGGCATCGAACCTGCAACCCTCAAGTTACTGGCACGGCCGCTCTACCAACCGAGCTATACCGCTATTGGCATGTGTTGCAATGTTAATATTTCATCATTGATATATAAACTATCAGACTGCGTGGTCGGTAGTAGTGGGTTTCAGTAGGCCTTTCATGTGCTGCATAAAAACACTTTAAGCCCTTTATTCCAAATCCATGTGCTCCTAAAGTTAAGCGGACATACGGTATATCGGCTACGGGGTACCTATCGATCCAAATATCGATACGATACTATTGTAAATTACTCTGTTTTCTTCAAAGCTCATGCGACCGCCTGTCAGTGCAAACAGCACACCTCTTTCCCTAACTTTTATTTGAATAACATCTTTTCTCTGTGATATAATCATCATAATCAGGTAACCAGAGGGGAAAATTACCAACATCATTCAATAATTATGACATTTCAAGTCAAAGTATCAATATCCATGTAGGCCTGGAATTCTCAAACTGTGGCGCCATCTAGTGGCATGCCAAATAATTACTTTATTAAAGAGGTGTTTAATTTTCCTATATTCAAACATAGTGTTACTGTTCAAACTGTGCGCAATGTGGGCAAAAATATAGTTGTTACATAAAACTTCTGCCTTGTTTTTATTAATTACTTAGGCATACCGCGCTACTGTATTTTACTGTTGGTCATTATGGTGGTGCTTGGAGGGCCAGGTTTTTTTCTGAGGTGGTACCACTGGTATAGGCCAGTGGTTCTCAAATGGGGGTACGCGTACCCCTGGGGGTGCTTGAAGGTATCCCAAGGGGTACCTGAGATTTTTTAAATATATTCTAAAAATAGCAACAATTCAAAAA